>NC_056729.1:646627255-646742255 GCF_019279795.1 Protopterus annectens | reverse complement strand
TAATTCATATGCTCTGAGTCTGTCAATGTGTCAGGTTAATAGTACTAATATTTTAAATGTATCCCTGATGTTGTCATGACATGTCCCTGATTCAGTTGATATTTGTCCCCAGTCATTTGAGAGGTCTGATAGGGACAGAAAGCGCATATTCCACTTACAACCTTAGAAAGATGATAGAATAATAGGTATGCAGTAGCATGACTCGGCTGAAGGATGTGGGTTCCAAAACCCAATTACTTGTTTGTATTGAAGAGTGTCAGTTCCCATGTATTAGCTAGGCAGGTGCAGATTGTAAGAGGAGCACACCAATAATATGAATCAAACTCTGGACAGGCCGTGGATTCCGTACAGTCGAACAGCATGCTTTCGCCTAATGGGCACCCATTCCAGATACTGTAGGCATGTAATCCGATGTAATAGGCATCACAAGGTAATATCATAGTCCTCACTTCCACCCAGGGGTGTGAGTGTCAGATGCAAACACCAAATGCAGTGCATTTGCAAGTGCGGGAGCAAACGGGTATAAGCCTGTTTTGTCACCGGTATGCGAGTATCACACTGGTGAAGCAATCAAGAGGCTAACTGAGTGTAATAAACTGTAACTGGAGGTTAGCATTGCTTAGCTCCATGCAAACCCATTCACACCCACTCACAACTGCTTTAATGTGCCTTAATCATTCCATATCCAACGGCCTTGTTCTGCCCAGCAACAAAATAAATGGCCTCTGCAAGGCTCGAAGCCAGGACCTTGCACACCACAGCCAATATGATTTACCACTAAGCCATGGCAGATATACAGACATTGGATGTTGTCACAAACATATCATGCAGCACAGTCATTCAACAGTATAGGAAATGTATTCCATCATGTAGATGTATATGTGTGTGTTTATGTCCAGATATAGATACATACATACATATATATATATATATATATATATATATATATATATATATATATTTATATTGATAGATATATCAAGAACATCCCATGTGACAACAAAGCATTAAAAAGGAATGAAAAGGGAAACACCAGCAACACCTGTATTATGTAGTGGGGTTGTCCTATGTAATATCAAGACTCCCTCAGACAGACATGTGTCATTAATACACGCAAACATTTGTACATTGGCCAAATACATCACTCTGTGCATTTTATTTACATTAACACAACAGTTCCTGTCCAATCATTATGTGAGAACAGTACTCTTGCAAGGTGCTGTATGTGACATCATCATCATGAAAAGGGTAAATGGGGTAACCATAGAGGGACCTGTAGTGTTGTGTGTACAATGGGGTCATCTGCATCACGTGTACCTGGAACCTTTCGGAGTCATGTGCACACCAGGATTGTGTGCCTGAGAGACAGGGGCGAGGACAACTGGAGTATGTTGTGATGCAAATTAAAAAGGTTACATGTGTCCAGTGGACACGTGTGTAAAATGGACAGCTATGTATGGGGTAAATGTTGTTCTAGGAACAGATTGGCCTTTTGTTTCCGTAGGGTGAGAGTGGGATGTGGGGGAAGGAGAGTAGGTATGCTCGTGGAGAATAGGTTGGGTAGGATGACAGACAAGACAGCATACAGGGTCGGTATATGACACATGTGGGGGGATACACCTTGGACGGGGAGGGGTGTTCGGCAGTCACAAGCCCATGAGCCCCCAGATGGAGGTCCCCAGCCATGGGCAGCCACCACTGCACCACAACAGCTGCAAAGGTGGCTGTTCTGGGGGCTGTCTAGGAGGGGCAGGCTCACCCTCTAAATGTGACACTCTGCCCTCGAGCTGGCGTATCTGGCCTCAAAACCCCTTATTGATCCCCCTATGCACCACGTCCAGGACTGTACGACAGCGGATGAGTTCCTGTCTGGAACTGCTCCCAGGGGGGACAAGCACCATCCTCAGTGGCGGTGCCACCACAAGGTGGTGCAGAGCCAACAGAGGTGGAGGTCCAAGGCTGGGCCCCAGATGTGCTGGTGCCCGGTGCCATGGCCAGCTGAAATAGGAAAGGAGGTTCTGCCGGGACCTCCAAACTCATATACCCTATGGTGTTGCAGTTTTAACACGGATATGGCTTAGTAATAGTCAACAGCATTCAGGATTACTTATAACAGTATGCATAGATAAGACCATCAACCCAACATAACAGATGGTATAGATTTGCAGAGGGAGCACAACACATTCATATATACTGCATGACATCTGCACAAAGTGTAGAAGTCTTGTGACTGTAGCTATGAACAGTGGCCCATTATTGGTATGTCACTGTGAGAACCTCAGACAGTGAGTGTCATACCACTGTTTCATGTGACATATGTCCAATCAGGGATGCAATGGCAGTAACTCTCATCACTATCACCATGTACTGACTACAATCCTCACACTATGCTTCTGCAGTTCATAGATGTGTGTTCAGTGAGTAACACAGGAAACAAATGGTTCCACACACTTGCCAGTCCACAGATGGCCCTACAGATACGGGTTCCCTCACAAACAGAGCACTGTTTTGTCAGTTTTGAAACATGCAGAATAGCCATTACCACACACAACTTGTTAAACTGGCAGTAGTCTCAATGAAGCATAGCTACACCTACATGCTGTAGTCATGTCTGGCACATCACCCTCCTGTCTTTAGGCTATTTTCCACTGGGTATGTTGTTTGAGAAATATCCAGATATCATCTGTGATGCCATTTACCAAACACCAGATCCAGGTTCCACTCACAGTGACTGTCATGGGCAAAGACCAACATGATGTTCCTAGATATTGTACTGTGTTTCCATGTGATTGACTATGGGACATCACCACTGCTGTTCCACATGCAATCAGCTAGAGGAGGACTGCAATAGGTGCAGAGGCTATCACCTGATCATGACCATCACTTACAAAACACAAGCTGCTGCTGAGCAGGTGTACAACTCCACATCCACCAGAGAGTGTGTGGGAGGGACAGACAGAGGCAAAGTATATCAGAGAAGGGCTTGGAGACTAAAACCTAAGCATCGTCTGTCACACACCTACCAGTACAGGGGTTCAAACCCCTGACTGACTAGCCATTACTATTACAAGTGTATGCAGTTACTCCATGTGCCACAAAGCTGACATGTTGGTGTGCTGTAAGAACATACATGCGTGCTGGTGAGTGACATCTGCAACAGAGATATAGTAGACATACATTAGGTGTAGCACACATGGCTGTCCACATGAATGGATGTCATTGTCAACACAACCACACTCTCTAAGGGACTCAGACACATTGCCACACTTTGCCAGGCCAACAAATGCACTTCCTAACTACTTAGTTTGCCACACTGCAGTAATGCACAGGTACTACATGCACCACAGGGGATAACCAGAGGTTCTATGGGCTAGGGCATGTGAACGTGTCTGACATCAGTCAGTAGGCCAATGGGAGTTATACTGGGTGTGACTGTGGTTGGGAGCATCATACCCCACACGCAGACACAAGGTGCCAGTACTGACATGCATGTGTGCATTGCTTCATGGGTGTGTAGTGGTTGGCTGTGCAAGATGTCTGTACAAGGCTGGGTGATGGGTAATCCTTGGCATCACGCCACCCGACAGTGGTGTGCAGTGTGGTTCAGGGGTGTAGTGTCTGCAATGTCCCACACAGATGGGTATTGTATGAACTGTCCTGTCATCCTGGTTACCATTGTGTATGGCCATTGCTTTGCAATGCACGCCATGTCAGTGTTTGATAGTCCTTGACATGGACATTGCCTGAGATGTGCATGTCCTACAATAATGTACAGTGACATGTACAAGTGTACCTGGTTTGGCTGGCACATGTTGTGTACACAGACTGTTATCCTCAGATATGCCAGTACTGGCCTGGTGTGGCAGGACCTGCTTATACACAGCAGGTTGACCCTGCACCTGTATTGATAGCATGATACAGGTATTCCGTGTTGTCAGTGGCATCTGTCCATACAGGGCATGTGTGAAAGGCATTATGGATCACATTTGATGGCACCACATAAGTTGCAGGCATCCATTGGGGAACATAGTGAAAGCACATTGTCCACAATTATGTGCCTATTGTACTGCTGGACACGGTGCCATGCCCTCTGCAGCCCACTGCAGTCACACCATGCCTACTTTCTGTCATCAATGTGCAGGGTACTAGCAACATAGTGGGATATTCTAGGCAAGTGTGTTTGTGTATGACACATGGGTTCACAATGTATTCTGGGTAATAGTAGGGTTGCATACTCTGTTCACCAGGCCTTTTGTCAGATGTAGGGGTATGTCTTGCCAACACAGTCCCTTGGCTGATTGACATCTGTACTCCTTGTGAGGTGGACATTGTGACATAAATCTGCTCCCCAACATGTCCAGTGGTTAGACACTCACAGCCACCTCCACACAGGCTCTGACTGTCAAACACAAACACATACACACACACACACACACACACACACACACACACACACACCTGCCATATCTTGGAATAGAATCCCTACCTAACTAGTTTATCACACTACAACATTATGCAGTTACAGCACGCACTACGGAGAATACTGGGTTACATAAGTCCCAGAGGTGTATTTCTAGGTGGGTGACATCAGCAGGATTGCCAAAGGTGAGTACGTGAATTGTAAAGAGTGTGCATACTCTAAAAAGCATTGTTTCTTTCTCAGGCAGACAGACAGACACAGTTGGCCTGTCTGGGATTAGAACACCTACCAAACTAGTTTATCTCACTACAGCATTATGCAGTTACAGCGCGCGCTACAGAGATTACTGGGTTAGAGCACTCCCAGAGGTGTATTCGTAGGTGGGTGACATCATCAGGATTGCCAAAGAAGGACATTTTAAGTGTACTGCGAGTTGTACATGTCTGTTACTTGCGTGTACCCGCTGCTTACTGTCAGGAAAACACATTTACACCCACTTACAACTGCTTAAAAGTGTCTTATTCAGTCCTAATTGACAGTATCAACAAGACTTGCATGTCTTGAACCCTGGACCATGCACACTGAGGTCACTAGATGTACCACTAAGCCATCTGGACTGTATACATGTTGCACAGATTTTATAATGCACATCTTACTACAGGTATTCCACAGTACTTGAAAACAAATGGGACAGTCACTTTGTGTACATATGTATAGTACCATTGAATGTACTGTACTCTGTGAAACAACAACTGTGAAACAACATCTGTATAACTGTCATAACTATATATATATATATATATATATATATATATATATATATATATATATATATATATATATAGACACCTCTGGGATATGTATACACACACACACACACACATATATATATAATATATATATATATATATATATATATATATATATATATATATATATATATATATACACAGACACAGCTATAGCTATATATATATATATATATATATATAGATATAGATATATATATATATGTATATGTACATACACATCTGAACACCCTTTGTGACACAGAAAGGTTCCAAAGGAACTGACATGTACACAAAACAGAGGCATCTCTTGTGTTATAACATTTAAATCTTAATCAGTTCACCAGAGAAGGGATGGTTGTTGTGTATGTGGAGTTTGGAGTGGGGAATGATGGCTAATGTAATCTACCCCGGGGATTGTGGAGTTTGGGTGGGGGAATGATGGGTATGGACTTGCACCCCAGCGACAACTTCTGTGTCACTGCTCGACAGTGGCACAGGAAAAATAACATACCCAACTGTAGTCGTGCTTGACTGTGTATTCTTTACCATTCCTAACTATGTAATACTTTGTAGACACCAGTCACCACAGATGGCTACCATGGTGTGCAGCATGTTAAAAGACATTACACATGTGTATGCCTGGCTATAGGGTAGTCACACACATAAAGACGCACACACTTGCCAGTATTGTGTATACACATCTTGCCTATGTAAAGGTAACTAGTACAGTAGTATGCAGTTGGGGTATGTGCCACAGAACACATACAATTACACTTACTCTGATTCCACTTCTGCGCTGGGTGACATCACAGGACTGATTACTTGCAGTGGGGAGGGAGGGGGGGGGAGACAGGTTTAACAGTTAAGCAGTAGATGTCGACCACAGCGTTCAAATAAATATTCAAGATTTGCCAACAACCAATTACTCAATTTTCAATTACTCAAACTCACAATCGTGAGTAAAATAGATGGATGTTAAATACAACAAAACAAAGACAAAACAGTAAAACACTTGGACTAAACAATAAATAATTAATAATTAATGAAACTGAAATATATAAAAAAAAATATATATATATATTTTCTACAAAGTTTTGTGTAGCTTTGTAGAAAATATATATATATATTTTTTTTATATATTTCAGTTTCATTAATTATTAATTATTTATTGTTTATTTGTATTCACAAACAATTTAGAGTTGATGCTACTTTTAGATTTTTGGTTGTATTTAACATCCATACAGCTTTAAGATTTCTGGCTTGCAATTGTTAAAAATTGAGTAATTGGAAAATTGAAGTTGGCAAATCTTGAATATTTATTTGGAGTAATTTGGGATTTTAACTAGGACTCTGAAGAAGCCGGTTAAACTGGTGAAAGCGCTTAGTCCAAGTGTTTTTTACTGTTTTCCTTGTCGCTGTTTTGTGGTGGAATAAATCTATTTCTATTATTTTACTCACGGTGTGTCGTGGAGTTTGTGCCTACACTGTTTAAGGGTTCTTGGTTGCTGCCTTCATTGCCATTTTATTTAAACGCTGTGGTCGACATCTACTGCTTAACTTGTGGATTCCTGTGTTGGGACCAAAACTTTTTCTTTGACAGGTTTAACAGTTGACAAGGATAAAGGCCAGTGCAAAAGGTGGTATCTCTTTGGAATGCAGCAAAACCCATTGTCATGACAGGATGCAGACACAAATACATACAACCACACTCAGCCATTTGCTGACACATACACTCAGGCATTTTTTGACACACACTTACACACGCACACAAACACACTCAGCCATTTGCTGTCACACACACAAACACGCGCACACAGTTGCCAGTGGTGGGATCAGAACTCCTGCCTATCTACAGATCACTATTACAGTACTACGCAGTTACAAAATGTGCCACAGAGATTACACATTCCAAGGCAGTCAGAATGCCCTTCTAAGATTGAGGACAACAACAGGGATACTGACAGTCACGAAGTACATAGCTGTAAACCTGTGTGTTTAAAGTAAGTGTCCATTACAACCTGTATGCACAAACAAGACACATTATCTGCAGGTAGTACATAGGTAGGCCTGAGAGGTATAGTTGTAGCACAACAATAACCTGAACTGGAGTATGCCCATCTGTGGAATGGACAACTACTATCACTATACAGGGCTACAGTGGTCATGCTCATACACATAGAATCACAGAACTTGTTTGGATGCATTGACTCCAGTTACACAGGTGACAGTGGACATGCTCATACACTTAGTAGCACAGGGCCATTTGGGATGCACTATGACTACAACTACACAAGGTTATACTGGGCATGCTCATACACTTAGTAACAAAGGGCTTGTTGGATGCACTGACTCAAATTACACAAGGTGGCAGTGGGTACGCTCATATACTTAATGGCACAGGGTTGTTTGGGATGCACTCCGATTCTAACCACAGAAGGCCACAGTGTGCATGCTCATACACTTACATGTACAGAACACATTGTAATGGACTCCTATTATAAACACACAGGTTTACAGCTATGTACATCTTACCTGTCAGTATATATGCACATCAGACTGGTTTACTACCAGATACCTGTATGTGGCCCGTAAATTATATATCTGTGTCTGTGCTGTGTGATACACATGCATACATGTACATGAAGTACTGACATATATATGTTAAGTATACACAATCTTGCATGTGTGGACGTGACAGACAATAGGTTAACTGGGACACACAGGCGGATGCTACCTACAGCATGTGTCACACACCTTGCTGCCCTGAAAGGCAAAAATTGATAGCAGGTTGTGGACAGTGGCATTATACTTGGAACAGTGGCATGTGCATGCATAATGTGTGAGCCACATTGTTTAATGGTACTGAGGTGCAGGTGTCAAGATGACCTCTCCTGGCTGTGTTAGTAGTTGTCATTATTAGCAGGACTGCTACCCTAAGTATATCTCACATTGGTTATATGCACATTTTCTGCTGCTGTCCATCGCCTTACATGTGGCATTTGCTACCAAGCACATTACTGCCACTCGCAGTGATGTCATGGTACGAGCGGCAACTGCTAGACCAAAACAATGAGCCAATGTCCTGCTGTTAGTATGAGGTTGTCCAGTGTCTGTCATTCTGGGCTGTGATGACTGAACGACAAGCCTTCGACACAGAGCACATGCATCCATGTTTCAAGTGTGTGTGGATAATACCTAGGTCACATTTACTCATATAGTCGCATTCCAAGGCAAATGTCCTACACACAGAAGTAACACCCTGATACCTACAAGACAATTGCATTGGATGCTTATGCTAACCAGTGATAGATGTGTGGCTTTAGTAATCCATTTGATCAATGTAAAACCTACAATGGGGAATACTGACATCTGTGCAGTGAGGAACACCTGGCTGAAGGCTCTGCAGTGCACAGTTGCACTACCACCATATAACTCAGATCCAGACATGTGGGCCATAACAGTGGACATTCCACGTGGTGGTGTCCACATATTCATAAAGGCTACTCACATGTAAAGACCACTACTCCAACATAACTCATCACAGATGAGTCAGGTACAGGTGACAGTAGCAAATACTGCATTCTAGGTTGTATCCTCATATACATCCACCACCTTGTCCCCAGACTACCAACACACATCCATATGTGGTATGACATAGTATGGTAGACCACCAGATAACCTTCGATTGGTAGACTGTACCTAGGCCTACATCAGCTGTGCAAAGTACCCATGTACAGACACATCTGCATAATGTGCAATGCAATGCAATAATACCACTGTGTGTAGCCAACTCAGTTGTACACATACCAGGGTCCCTCTGATGTTGTCAGTATTAATACAGTCGACTGTTGTGGTACACTAGTAAACAACACCCTCATAGTTGGATATGATCTAACTGTACCTGCCCTGGATATGTACATTCCACACTCATACAACATAAATGACTTTACCATAGCTTTTGTTATCCTTTCTACATACAGGAGGCTACAGTCATTACACACATGCACATGGTAAATAGCATGCTAACAGTACATAAGGTTTGATATCTATGTTAACAGAGGTAATATTCCCTCTCTACTGGTCACCCATGACACCTATCATATCATATCATACAACAACCCATGTGGCATGTATGTCATTAGACATGTCCACCTAATGCAGTGCCTAGAAACATACCCAATAACAGGGTCATAGGACCTACACAAGGCCTGTATTGACAGACTCAGGGAAATTCAGCTCTGCTCTGTATGTTCCTGAGTAGCCACAAGTAATATGTTCATGACATGTACAGCCATGTGTTGCCACAGCTCTTACATATACCCCATGTCAACAATTGCAAGCCATGCATGCTGTATGCTGTCTGGACATTAGCCTTAGTACCACAATAGCCAGTATGTGCTGGGGTGAGATGTTTACAAGCCACAGACCTCGCACATGCTTGAATGAGTGTACTGCCTAGCCTAACAGAGCACATTGCTGGTACTCTTCCAGTAAACATGAGGTGTGTGTGGGAAATATGATGTGCTCAGTGTTGTCCATTACAGTGCCCTGGCTTCACCATGGCACTGTTAAATAACTAGTTTGTAGGATCATGACATGGAAAAATGCTGTGTGTGTCTTGCTGATATGTACTGTTGTCATATATGTACACTTGGCTACTTGGTGAAGGTAGTTGTGTCCTACCAGTACATGAATACAACATTCAATATGGTGTAATGCTTGGCTATGCTTCACACATGGCGTGGAGAAGGTGTGGAATGTATCCTCTTGACCTGCTAGTGCACTTATGATGTAGACAGCATATGTGTACATGTATTGATGTTTGTGTAGATTCCATGTGTGTGCAGTGTCTGATGTTTGAAGGTGACTGTTGTCTTAGTACATCATGCTGTTGCAATACAGCCTCAATATTGCCAAGTGTATATGGTGATATGCTCAAAGTACAGTAAGCTGTACTTGAGGTATGGACAGGTGTTTGGACATGACTACTAAGTGGTGGGGCTATTTTGCAGATGAATGATTACAGCTCACTGGTATGTTACAACCATTCCTACAATACCCTGTGTAACTGCTAAGGTCTGGTTTTGTTAATTGAAGTGGAAGACAGACAATGTAGAATGCGGTAAGGGTGACACTGAAGGCAAACCACTTGACACCTGTAACAGTAATACCTCCCCTGTGCATATATTGTGCATATATCAGCACAGTTGGCAAAGGAAAGAGTCAGTAAGCTTTGTAGTGAATGCGATAGTGCTGTACTTCTGTAATACCTATCATGAGATAGGCAGGAGTTTGATTAACAGTACTGGCATGTGTGGATGTGTGTCCATATATGTCGCATATGGTTGGGAATACATCCCACATGTTTTCACTCTCCTGAACACTGATGTTGACATCAGTACAGAGTGAAGTGTAGAAAGAAAGGCATAGGCAGGTGGTTAAACCTCACCCATGTCAAGTGTCTGTACGTGTGACATAGTTGTATATCTTTGTGAATGCCACAGTGTGTGTGTGTGTGTGTGTGTGTGTGTGTGTGTGTGTGTGTGTGTGTGTGTGTGTGTGTGTGTGTGTGTGTGTGTGTATGGCTGTCTGTGTGTATAGCTGTCTGGTCTCTAGAGTGAGGCTGTATTTTACCATAATGAAATGTTAATGCCCCCACCCCCATCCACTCAATGCAATATAGTATCCCTGTTGATATCATCAATCTTAGATGGGCATTCTAACTGCCTGTTAACATGTACACCCTGGGGTGTGACTTGTTGTTACATAGCCTACTGATGAACCTCCTTCCCCACATACACTCACTGCACTGTAGTATCCCTGTCGATGTCCTTGATCTTAGGCCATTCCGACTACCTGTACATGTGTAATCTCTGTGGCGCGTCTTGTAATTGCATAGTACTATAATGATGATATGCACATAGGCAGGGGTTCTCATCCAAACACTGACAACTGTGTGTGTGTGTCAGAGTGTGTGTTACTGTGTCTGTGAATCCCTGAGTGTGTGGGTGTGTGTGTTTGCATGCTGTCATGGCAGTGGGTATTACTGCTTCCCAATGAGAAGCCACTATTTCCACTGGCCTTTACCCTTGTCATCCGCTATACCACTCTTTTACCTCCTCCCCCTCCAGGTAACTATACCTGTGATGTCACCCACTATGGATGTGACGGCTCTGAACACAGTAGCTTACTACACAGCTGTCATGCTCTTGGATCATTAGAACAGTAAATATAATTGAAACATGGGAGATTATAACTGTGATGTGGAAGCTACAAAGTGCATGCAGGTATTGTCACACAGACCTGTGAGTAGTCAACATGTACATATGGAGACACTAACCGCAAACACCGACATCCCCCGATACATGCAACTACACCTGAAAGAGGAAGGCAGAACATCAAGATCAACATGTTGTTAGTGTTATTACACATGATACATATTGTCAAACGTACAAAATGCATTCTAAAACTGTAAAACATGGTATGTCTGCTGCCTCTCAACACTACTCAACAGTATTAATCTACAATTATCTACCTAGTATGTTCACCCTGTGCATCAGACTATATGAGCATGTCCCTGCACCAATGGTGTGGATGACAAGGATGTGGCACAGGCATCATCATATGCACAGGGTGATAATGTTTGCCAGAGGCCTAGGCTGCACCATTGGATGACACCATGTGTGTGTGTGTTAGGGCCTATGATATCATTGGGCATGTGTGGATGTTATGTGTAAGTGTGTTGAGGTGCCCTACATTTGTTTCTGGTGTGTGTGTGCATGTGTGTGTGTGTGTGTGTGTGTGTGTGTGTGTGTGTGTGTGTGTGTGTGTCTGTATGCATGCACACAGGTCTGGCATGTGGCTGGCCTACACAGGGGTATTATTGACAGCTGCAGACTGCACAAGGCAGGTTTCACAGTTCACGGTGTCCGGCCACGTGACCTGCGCCTGCCAGGGGTTGCACGGGCACTACCAGGCAGAGGTCTAGATTGGGTACTGTCTGATGACACATGCCCACTATAATCGTTTCCCTGTTGGGTCCGTCCATGACCACGTGCTTGTGGCCTGCTGTGTCCTGGTGTGGACTGCACAGCACCAGCTGCACTGCTGCTGCTACTGCCACTATGGGAGCAGGCTTGTGCAGTAGCATGTTCACATAGACCTTTAACAGGTGATGTAGCTGACCTACGTCCATGTGCTCGACGCCTCACTCCCACCAGATGTTCCAGCACAGACATTCCATGCTCGAGGATTGACATGCCACGGTCAAGGACTCCCACCATGTCACCCAATCGTCTATCCAAAACATCTGCAAGATGATGGTGAGTATTTGCAATTGCCTAGATGTTGTCAGTTAATGAACGGACAGCAGCCCTCTGAAGCCTCAGACCTTCTCTGTTGTGCCATTCAGCACATGCCTGTGCCTCCATTACAGCCCAAAACATGCGTCTGGTGACTCCAGCTGATGTGCTTTGTCTCGCAGAGGCATCATCATATGCATTCAGCTTAGACAATTATAGTGGTTGTTACCATACATCCCTGAGTTGCACACAACAGCATGCATGTGTTATAGCAGACGGCATGCACCTTACACAAGTATAGTGGTGGTTAGCATACATACCTGTATTGCACCATTTGTGTTAGTAGCCTATGCCCCATACCTGCAACACAGTGCATGCACTTTGCACCGTTGCACCGCACTGCCATGGTGTGTGCAACATACATCACATGTTAACAGACCATCACTGACCTTTGTACATCTGCCACTGATGCTTTGTGTTGGTCACCGCCCCTATGTGTGAGGACATGAACAGAAGGGTATGTCAACTGAATACTATGTTTGCCTGATCCCTAGCTTGCATATCTCCTCCAAAGCAGTGCATGTCTGTTCAACATTATTCCGCCTACCCCTGAGCTGAGTCTACAGACATTGTGCATGTGGCTGTACACACATGTTTGACATGGCTGTCCCTACTTTGCAGTGGTGCCACAGACCAGCACAGGTTTACAGTACACCGGCCTGATGTGTGGCGTACAATCTTTCCATTCACATGTAGTATGACATGTCTTCTGCTAACGTGTTGAGTGACATGCATACATGTGTAACACACTGGTGTCCTTTCCAATCTACAGTATGGTAATGGTGTCCCAATGCAGGGACGTATTATACTAACATGGGCCTTCAGCTGACACAATGTTGTCTGTCCGCCCTACAAATATGCAGTAACATACTGCACATTGAGCTGATGTGCATAGCCATTGCAGGGCATCATGTGGCTTCACAATTGCTATACAGTGTGAGTTACTGACACTGTTTATAGCCATGACTATCTCCACATACAATACATATCTAATGTGGAATGTGACCCATGTCACTGAGGTGTATACACACTAAACCCTAATGTGGAATGTGTGACACAGGTCACAGAAGGGTATACAGATGACACCCCTGCACATCTGCAACCATATTACTGATGCCTGGCAACTATGCCCACACATGGCTAACTTAGCAGTACTCTATGTCCCACATGCCATCTGTGTACCTCACACACATGAGGAGCAAGCATGACAGTGGTGTCTGACGCCAGCAAGGTGAATGTACTCTATCTGTGGCCTTATGTGGTTGTATGTGTATGTTGCGCAACACATGTATGTATTTGGATACTGTATAGGTGAATGCTTTCATGTCGTGACACACTCAAGATGTTCAAGACATGTTATGTGGTGGTTTCATGTTATGCCTTCACAAGCTGTGCACAGGCATGGATGATGTTTAGTGTTTCACATCTGCA
Source organism: Protopterus annectens (assembly GCF_019279795.1). Taxonomy (NCBI): domain Eukaryota; kingdom Metazoa; phylum Chordata; order Ceratodontiformes; family Protopteridae; genus Protopterus; species Protopterus annectens. Next base: position 646,728,252 of record NC_056729.1, on the reverse strand, counting down.
ATACCACCATTACACAAAGGCCATAGTTGTATTGTGTCGAGCCAATGTACGACAGGGTGTGCACACATGTACGTCACTTGTACTGTGTGTGTTGCTTCATGTCTCTGGCCATCCTCCATGGCCATGTGTACACATGTTCTGTCCAATGGTTGTGATGGCCATCTATATCAGATGTCAGTATTATCCCATATGACATACACCCATAGATGTCATATGCTCCACTGAGGACAGGGTTATGCAGACAAAGGGTGGTATGTATGGGATGTGAGACATCATGTTTTGCAGGATAGTTGAGCAGTGTTGCAGTCAGCCCACTACATGTCATGGACATGTCAGATAGCACATGACATTGTGTGACATTCATAGCAAGGCTATAACCCACAAGGGTGTATCCTGTGGGCCGGTCATACTCCAGCTCCAACACATTTAGAGTGTGTGCACACATATGCTCTCTGTACAGTACTGTTTGTATTCCCAACATGTGTAATGCTGATATGTAGTACCTGTCCCTACAGTGAAACACCCCCACCATTGTATTCACAGTTGTCCACACATCTGGCAATGACAGTTTGGTAGGTTTAGTTTAAGTGTTTCATATAGTCTTCAATTGTTTCACATGGGTAACCACTGTGAAGCATTGCAGGTCTGACCAGTGTTTATTAACAGGACCACCATACATTATGTGTGCAAGTGTTATGGCAGATAGCATGCAATTAATATGATTTGTGCATTATCAAGCCTGGTAAATAATAATAATCTCACCTGACACAGGCTGCTGTCACTGCAGAATGCCAGACGTACCTAAGCAGGAGTGTCACAGCAGTAAGATCATTAGCCACACCTGTGTGATAGCTACAGGTGCAATGTCCATGTTATCACATAAGCCAGTACAATACACTATACTATGGAGTATGCACATCTGTGCATACATAGAGCAGCAGATGTATAGTATGTGGCATGTGTGCATACATGCCTTGCATATGATGTTACATTACATATTGTACAGTAACACATGTAACTATGTGAAATATAGTTGTGTTATATGTGCAGTACTGACTTACCAGGCAACTCCAGGCTCGGTGGTTGAGAGACACCCACCTCCACGATACCAGCTGAAGGTTGTGGATGGTGGTCCGCAGGTGTCCCCAGGTTGGCCAGTAACTCCTCAGTACATGTGAGTAGGGGCTGGGTGAGTGGCCCCCCCCACCTGTTGCACCTTGTTCCCTGGCAATTGCATTAGCATGCTGTTTCACCCATCTTATGAGGTCAGTGCAGTGTCAGTGCACCTGCTGATAGATGCGATTGTGACCGCCAACATCATTTACCTTCCTGCAGAGTTCCTCCCACAGGGCATCCCGCTGCTGTGCATCCTGTGGCACATGGCTGAAGAGTGTTGTATGGCTGTCAAGGAGGTATGGGATGAGGATCTCATCCTCCAAGTGGGTGTACACTGGCAGCCTGGTACGTGGCATACCTGGAAGACATGATGATGGAGACAGGTCACAGTAACTCACAGAGAAATACAGAAGCACAGCTGAACATACATGTGTATCACATTTATTAAGATTACAAATACGTCTTTGCAAATCTACATGATACTAACACCACTGACATGTTTAAGTCACACACATTTGGCACTTACTGGTGATGTGATGTTATCGCCATATATGTGTTTGTCATGTGATGACATTGCTCATACTCCATGTGGATGTTGTCTTGATGTGGGCATGTCTGTTTGCCTGTATTAGTGTGTTTACCTATCAGCACCTGCCTGGATGTGTTCACATTAATACAATCAACCTAGCCATTAGGGACATGACCTGTGACCCTGCAGACTTGCAAGCATGTATGTGGTTTGCCATATACATCTACATAGCACTGTACAGCTGTGTAGCATCCTGCCATGTATTGCCTGTGTTGCACATGTGTAACACATGGGACAATAGCTAGCCTGATGGTATTTTCAGGGTTGGATATCAACTATAGCATGTATGGCCATACTGAACTAGTAGGCTATATGCCCTGGGCCATTTATGAGCCTAGGCAGACAGGTTACCTAGCTGTAGGCAACAGACAGGTAAGTTTCAGTGGCCAGTTCAAGCAGTGCCAGAGAACTGATCCACAGGGTTACTGATATATTTGGCATGCGGTCATCACACCATGTCACAGAGAGGGGTGATGTGTAGCTTCGCTGGACAGGGATGCATAGTATGGCAAGAGTATGTTAAGTGTATGGGACAGAGATCTGTCAGGCATGTTGTGATCCTTGTACTAGAAAGGTGGATGTCCATGAAGTATGTGTTTATTTGGGATCAGGATGTGTTAAGTGTAGCATGTCCAACATCTCTGGGTTGGACATGGCTTTATTCAGGGTAGGCTGTATGCTACATAGTGGAGCTAGGGATTGGGAAGGGCAGTGTAGGCCATCTACACATGGGCAATAACCCTTGAAGGAAATATGTGATCTATTATGGGTCACATCAGTGTTGAGTATGGCTGAACAATTATTGCTATATTCATGGATGGCACCCTGTCATGATTAGGGGTGCCACATACAACTCCCTGACTGGTATGGTGATGTAACCATCAACACAGTTACACACACAGTTGCCATTATGTTGACCGCTGCCTAGGTGGTAGTTCATGGGTACAGGGTTTTTAACACAGGGGATGACAATGCAAAACTTAGCTGTCAGATTGTGGCCATACATCAAACATCACACATCTGACACACAAAGGCCCTTCTGTATGTTGAATGCAGCACACATTGAGTCAACAGTTGCTCCTAGTTCATAGTCATTTGCAAACATCAATAGGCAGATGCCTTCTGTCTTAGTCTGTGTGGTATAGATAACAAAGAGGAGGAGTACCAGGAATGAACCCTGTATTACTGTGGCTGGCACTGGTTTGATATGTGTGTGTATTAGTCAGATACCTTCTGTAGTGTTGGTTCTACCAGCAGTCCAGTTGCCAACCACTCCTGTGACATAGGAATATACACTAGTTTACTGGATGTAGCTGGAACATGATATGGGTGATGATGTCCTACGACCTGGCAAGGTCATGATATGCAGTGTGAATCAACACTACTGTCATCTACATCTGTACTGAGTACATCAGATACATTGATCACGGTTCATGGCCTTACAGACCAGACTCAGCAGGATAGTTGTGCACTATTTCCCATTATCAATGGTGTCTCCCCCTTTGTGGGGTGTGATAACTGTTGCTGTGCACCATTCGGTGTGTACACAGCCTGACATGGAGCTATTATTGAATATGATGTGTATGTGGATAGCTGATTGTTCTTACATTTGTGTAGGATACACCCTGGGATGTTGACAGGTCCCATGATAGCTGTATGTATGGCTTTAGAGAGTGCAGCTTGTACCTGCATAGTTGTTATTACAGGGGCCCTGTAGTGTACATGGATATATAACTAAGTGTAACTGTTGGGTGGGGTGGGAGTGGGTTTAGGTTCTCCAAGACCCTATCTGGATGAACAGGTGCTATTTCTGTATGCGCAGTACTTCCCATGCCCTAGTGCTGTACAGCACGGCAGGTCTTGTCATTGCCATTACGATTAATGACACAGCTATAGAATGCTCTGTGCTTGGCCTCATAATATGTGGGTGATTAGTTTCACAGTAGCTTTGTGTGGTTTTATATGGTGTATCTGCATCTTACTGAGGCTGACCAGGGATCATACACTCATGTGTGTTCACTTTTGCAACAGTCACTACCTTCTGTGGTACAGTTTAAAGCATGGTACCACCAGTTTGCCTTCTTGTTTGTGTTTGGTTGAATCTTGGTTCTGTTTCAATGGCACAATCACTGCACGTATGTGACTGCTTAAGGTTCATTTGTGTAGGAATCAGCATTTGCACATGCATTGTCCATCTGCATGGGTGCCAGGACAGTCACCACTTTGCTCTTAGGAAACATAACATTGGCATTGGTGACTGACTATGTTTAGTATACTATTAGCAGGGTTTGTGTGACTACTGTGATCCAGGTCATTGGGGTTGATGGAATCCAACATGCATTGAGTGCAGGTGTTGGTACATGAGGAGTCTTCCCAGTTCATAATGGAATAGTTGAGAGTTGCCATTATTATGGTTTTCTGTCTCAGACTTAATCTTCCCCATTATAGCGCATTATGACAGTTGGGAAATCTGTGGCATGTTGGGTGATCTGTCGCAAGGTGCAATTTGAATTCCACTTTGGCACAAAGGTAGTTGCTCAGCATAATGCATCTGAAGTTATGCAAGTGCAACTAGTGTGGGGGTGTACATATCCTTCAGGAATATGGACACACCTGTGGCTCGTGTGTTCCAATAAAGGATAATGGGCAACAGGTGAGGTATGTGTTATAACATGGTCATGCAGGTGTGCTCTCTGGAGCATTGAAACATGTCTCTGCCACTGCACAGATATGTTCTCCATGTTAGGGATTGACATATGTGTGTCCATATAGTGTTTCTGATGTATCATTGTGTAGGGAGACCTGCAATTTATTGCTTGGTTGTCCCTGTAACAGCAGTGCACCTTCTCTTGAACTGTGCATGATGAAGGCACTATAGTAGAAGGTGCAGGCCCTGTCTGGCAAAGCATCATGGTCTGTCAACCATGTTATCCCAGGCAGACAGATACTGGATACCCTTTGACTTGCACCACTACACTAGACAATTGTGGAATACAATCCTTTTGTCCCTTGTACTGCAGTATCATTCTGGCCAATGGCAGAATGCTACCCAGGCCTTGGGACATACCTGCATGGGCTACAAGACATGACAGTTCCTACATGTGTTTCCATGCAGTCCAGGCTACTGCATCACAGGTCCTGCACAACAACATGGAATATGCCAGAGCCATGTGTATAGTTCAAAAGGTGGTCTGAGTGTATGGGTATGTGGCTAATCATGACAGACAGGCAGCTGACAGTATGTATGCCCTCATATAGGTTGGTGTGTAACATAGTGCTAGAGTTTGCATTTACAAACAAGTACTGTTGGGCATGTTTCTGGCCACGTGATCTGAGGTGTGGCACAATTATGTAAACTATGTCATACAGTTTGTGTATTTCGTTGTCTGTCTCTTCCAGCTTGGGAAGTCACTTGTTTGGCCAGATACTTAGAAGCATCTGTGAATGTGTGTGATTTCTGGTAGTGTGTGTGGGTGTCCTTACTGTGTTCTGATAAGGGTGTGTGTTGGTTGTGATGATGAGATGCATGTCTTAACCTACACCTCATGACTGTCCAGTCATGGCTGTAGACTGTAGCTGCATCCCAAACAATGTGTGGGATGTGGTGTTAGGTGGGTTTGGCAGTGTACATGGCATAGAGATTACATTCCCCCAGGATGACCACATACACAAAGCTGACATTAGTAAACACCAGTCGCTGACTAGTGGACATGCCAGTATGAGCATTCAGTACTACAAATACCAAGTACTGTATTTAGTTTACTTATTGCTTATGAAGATGTTTTAGACAGTGGTGCTCACGTGTAAATATTTGTGTTATGGAAGTGACAGCACTGGCTATTACAGAAACATTGTAGCTACCTTTAGCAGCAATCCTCCTCTGAGGAGCACATCACATCCTGTTAGTTGATTGCAGATGATGCAAGTGTCTACAGGTCTGTTTCCTTCTCTGGGTATATACTCACATACCCACCAGGACCATGAGCTCTGTTGGGCACAAACACCCACTCTCCAAACAGAGTCATGTATCAATAGACTCTGATGCCACTATCAACATGATCAGGATATAATCAGATAGTGTAAGCCATCACCTATGAAGCAGCTATTACACATGGGCAGCAGTCTGCTACATCTTACACTCCTATTGCAGATGTTACACTGGAGATAAAGATGATATGCAACCTGTTTCATTATCAGTACTGTGCACTACCTTGCATACAGTATGTGCAAGCGGCTGTTTGGTTGGCCATGAGAGGTTAGGCTACACAAACCTGGTAGTTCAACCAGTGTGTCTCTACTCTCAATATCCACTCTATGTAGGTGTGCACATAGCCATTTGGCCCAGCCCTGTAACAAGGGTCACGACACACTTGCATAATATGTACACATGCACAGCTGTTATTGCTTGCAAACAATAATAAACAGGACCAGCCCTGTAATAAGGGTCACTACACATTTGCATAACACGTACACATGCACAGCTGGTATTGCTTGCAAACGATACTAGAGAGGTCCAGCCCTGTAACAAGGGTCACTACACATTTGCATAACATGTACACATGCACAGCTGTTATTGCTTGCAAACAATACTAGAGATATCCAGCCCTGTAACAAGGGTCACTACACATCTGCATAACATGTACACATGCACAGCTGTTATTGCTTGCAAATGATACTAGAGAGGTCCAGCCCTGTAACAAGGGTCACTACGTATTTGCATAACATGTACACATGCACAGCTGTTATTGCTTGCAAACGATACTAGAGAGGTCCAGCCCTGTAACAAGGGTCACTACACATTTGCATAACATGTACACATGTACAGCTGTTATTGCTTGCAAATGATACTAGAGAGGCCCAGCCCTGTAACAAGGGTCACTACAAATTTGCATAACATGTACACATGCACAGCTGTTATTACTTGCAAACGGTACTAGAGAGGTGGATATTACATGTCTTATGTGCATGGATAGTTACCTAGCTCTTCCAATTTTCTTTGCTATCATGCTGCTAAACTGTCAGATGAATACAAATGATATGTATCTTGTTACTGAGTATTGTAACTGCCAATAGACATAACCACTGTTTGCATAACATAACAGAACTGCTATGTAGAATGGTATACAGAGCTGTCTAAAATACTGTACATTACACAGTTATTGGCACAATATCCCACAATGCAAAACATATTTGCACAGTAAGCCCACCTTTGACATGTTCATCTTACTTACACACCCATACATATGTCGACTGTTACAATATATCGACATATACTATCCCCTGTTATAGCACATACTTGTTGGACCAATCCTGACACTGACAGTGGCTGGAAGTGAATTGGTGAGTTCCAAGCCCATATCATCCCTTGTGGTGTATGAGGAGTTTGCCTTGTGACCTACAGCAGTACACACATAGAATACTACAAGCATTACTACTGCTCAGCAATACATCACTATAAGATAGCTAGTTCCACTATATGCATTGATTACACTGTAATTCTTACAGAACAGGTACTACATACACAGACATACTACATGTTATACATACCTTCTTAGTAATTGGTGGTGTTATTGACTAGTATAATACTCATTTTCGGTTCGTCTTTCAGTGTTTTGTACTGTCCTACAGGTAGACACAGATGGTTTGAATGTGTGACAAGGCAACCTTAGTAACATGTGCTATCCCGATAACCAATTGGTGTTCCCAAGTAACTAATTACATGCACATCAGCTACGCTGCTACTGCCTTAGCCAATACCATGGCAACAGTGGAGTATAATTGAGTACTCCACTTGGGAGTTGTCCCTTTGCCTTACTTGTGAGGAAGACAGCCTGGAAGTGTTGTTTGGAATCTATTGCAACAGCTGTATGGAGACGAACAGTAATATATTGTGTGTAATGCCTAGAGGATTTGGTCTAAATGTGAGTACTGCTGTTATATTTCTGAACATTGCTACTTGTGCAGGGTTTGTCTGTACCTAATACTTCTGCATATGTTTCAGTCTGGCCAGGTTGTTTGACCAGCTCAAGGCTGCACAGCTATGCATGTAATGTTAGGGTTTTACAGTGTGCTTACCAGACATATTTAGTTTGATGTTACTGTGTATCATACTGTGCTGATAATCAGTACTCGGTAACACTTCCTGGTGTACGAACCTTTCAACCCTCTGAAACGGGATTAGGTCATACAAACCCTGCAACATTAGCAGCTGTTCAATTGTATAATAGCAACTATTTCACATAGGGCCATGTTAGTGTGTCTGTGTCCAGGTATGTTAAGGTTTCAACAGATGTTGTACAGTAGTTGAATAATTGGTTATGGTATGACAGTATGTATTGATGTAATTATTTTGGTTGTGGGGTAGATGTCGGTGGGTGTACATAGCACATGCAGGTGTGTAGGAACCCCTATGTGAACACCTATCCCTTAGTGGTCTAATACTATGGTAATTGCAGGCTGATTCATTAAGGCACTGTTAAATGCTTCCTGTACATCATGCAGGTACTGTTAGTCCTTGAATCCTTTTGGCAATACATCAGAATGCAATAAAGTTTTGCAAAATGAAAGCTGTGTATTTCTGTCATGGATATTTGCAGTCATTGCAGTTGTGTTGGTGACTGTGTCCATAGGACATGTTTGTAATAGTGTATTGGCATATACTCTTCATATGTTATGTTCATATTGTTGGGGGGGGGCAGAATGTGTGATTGCTATGGTCCATGTTATACTCCGATATGAACACTTTGGATGCTGTCTACACACATGTATGTATGTGTATATATATATATATATATATATATATATATATATATGTGTGTGTGTGTATATATATATATATATATATATATATATATATATATATATATATATATATATATATGTGTGTGTGTATATATGCCTATAGATATATATATTATTGCATACGTTTATCTGTACCTCCATAGATGTGTAGATGTTTTTAACCTATCTATATATATATATATATATATATATATATATATATGTAGATCTGTACATATCGACATGTCTCTATGTATCTCTCTCTCTCTCTCTATATATATATATATATATATATATATATATATATATATATGAGCATACACCTTTCATTGGTTACATGGCGGGTTGTCCTGTTTCAACACATTCCTCCCTTTTGTGTTTTAACCTGCCTGCATCACAATTGGGATTGTTACATCTCAGGTAGCTCAGTGTTAGGTTACTCTGAGAATGGAGTACATGGTTATGGGTTCTAATCCTCGAAGGTGTTATTATTTTACCTCTCAGAGTAGGCACTGGTAGGGAAAGTTTGAATTACGCACATTTAAGTGGTTGTCAGCAGGTTTGCCTGTGGTCTGTGCGACATTAAGCAAATGTTAAACCTGTGAAGCACTTCTCCGTTTACCGTGTTTCAGCGACGCTTACAGTTTTGCAAACCTGTGGAAACCTGCTTAAAACTGCTTTAATCCACCTGCATCCAACAGCCCTTATTCTGGCCCTCAGAATAACTTAACAGCCCTTGAACCCGGGACCATGAACGCTATAGTCACTGACTTTACCACTAAGGCATCTGAGATATGTACACATGTTATAGTGTTTAGAATATACATTTTACTACAGGCATTCCTCACTACTGAAAACAAATGTGACAGTTGGTGTACATATGTCTGATACATGTTAATGTTCACATGTTTGTGAAATTAGGTGTTGCAATGTGACATGTCAGGGTGTATTATGAATGAGAAAGGTTCTTGTTTTGTGTCCTTTTTATATTGTCCCCATACTCCATGTATACCCTCCAGTTCACTTATTGGACATCCGACCCAGGCCCTTGATGCATGATTGCATTACCCATCATTCCTCCCCCACCCCAATCGTCACATACACAACAACCATCCCTTCTATGGTGAATTAGGTTAATATTAATAGCTATAATACCAGAGCTGCATGTGTTTTGTGTACACTCCAATTCCTTTGGAGTCATTCTGTGTCACAAAGTGTGTTCATAGATGTTTATATATATATATGGCTATTGATGTAACTGTATAATATATATATATATAAATATATATATATATATATATATATATATATATATATATATATATATATGGGTTCACTTCAATTCACTGAACTTTCAATTCACTGACTTTCATTTCACTGACACCATTTCACTGAAATTCATTTCACTGAAACTTCATTTCACTGAAAGTTCATTTCGCTGACAAGTATTGTTACAAAGTAAATGGAATATGCCCCCTTCCCCACTGTAGTGTGACCCTGGAGTTAGAATATATATTTAGGGGGGTGTGGAGGGCAGAGCCCCCCACATCAGGGGGTGTGGGGGGCGCAGCCCCCCACTTACTTTTCTTTTACTAAGCAATATTATATCAAAACGTAAGAATATCATATGAAATGAAGTGGGGGGCTGCGCCCCCCACACCCCCCAATGTGGGGGGCTCTGCCTCCCACACCCCCCTAACTATATATTCTAACTCCAGGGTCGCACTACAGTGGGGAAGGGGGAATATTCCATTTTATTGCTAATAATAGTTGTCAGTGAAATGAACTTTCAATGAAATGAAGTTTCAGTGAAATGAATTTCAGTGAAATGGTGTCAGTGAAATGAAAGTCAGTGAATTGAAAGTTCAGTGAATTGAAGTGAACCCATATATATATATATATATATATATATATATATATATATATATGTATATATATTTCGTATTAATTTGTAACAGTAATACATATGTAGACTGGAATGTGTTGGTTCACAAACTACAGTACATTACAATGTACTGTACATATGTATACAAAGTGACTGTCCCATTTGTGATCGTTACAGTGGAATGCATATGGTATAAGGTGTAGTCTCAAGACTGTGAAACATGTATACACCTCAGATGGCTTAGTGGTAAGTCCCATAACTATAGTGTGTATGATCCAGGGTTCAACACCTGCGATGCTTTAAAAAAGTTTTTTTACTCCAGAATAATGCTCATTTAAGCAGTTGTAAGCATATTTAAAAGTGTTCTTGTGACATTATAGCAGAGGTTAAACACAGTTAAACAAACTTTGTAACGTATAACCTGTGTATGCAAACATGGCCACATCCGCTAACTACTCGGGATATATACATGTCAGTGAAGTAACATCTCACTATGTGGTTACATAACATTACATTCTGTGTTGACTGTACTCTCCAGCACACATGGGTTTATATGGGTGTTTTGAATGTTTATTATACAGACGATTACTACCTATATATGCAAGTTGTGGTTAAAGTATACTTTTGAACATGATAAACATCCCTGCCTTTATTGAGATTGGGACCTCAAATGCACTTATACTATGCAGATGCTGTAACCATTACACTGTTGACATTAATGTTGCTTCCACCTATTTCCTATTTAGATAATTTCTATGTGTGAGCTAGGCTAAGCAAAGGGTGGAGGCCCCCAAACCCACTGAGCTTCACTTACTCTTGAAATAACAACATATAACAAATGTACTGTGAGACAATACATTACATTCCTAACTACATTAGGCATAGCCCCTCACTGACACACTTCAAGGGAAACCTTGTTGTGTTAATGGGTAACAGAATATACACCCCTGGGATCATGTGTCCCAGAACCATACAGCCAGGGGGTGGGGGAGCCTGTCCAGTTTGATAGCTGTGAGACCTGTTAGGGAAATTGAATGGTGTTGAATTGTCACATTAACATGCTCTCTTTAGATCACTAAGTGCTCCTATCACCCTCCACAACCCCAGTCTTCAACAGCTTCCAGCAACTCTGCCTGGAATTGCTTCATTGGCTATGCTTGACAGAGGCTCAGTTACTTCGTCAATGGTGCGGAGAAAGCCAACACACTGTAGCTATGCTTCTAATTGTCCTTGGGAAGATAGGTAGTAGGCTATCTGTGACCCCCTAAAGTGCAGGCCATCACAGCCATAATATGTGAATAAACAGACTTTCAGATCATAATATACAGTGAAAAATCATTATGTAGTCAGGAAACAGTTAAGTACAGGAAGAACATACAGAACACTGATACTTAGTCACTCCAAAAGCCTATCTTGGAAGCTAGAAGACTTGTATAAGTTTAAGGATTCCTATCGCTTACCAGTAAGTTACCTACAGGAGAGATGAAAAACAAGCACAGATGGGAAACATGCATGCAACAATACCATAACGGCCTATGTGTCAGCCTTAGGCTTTGGAATACTTGCCAAGGCTATTGGTGCCCCCATGGTGCCTTATTTAGGAGAGTCTCGAAGGTGAATACCAGCTCCGTAAACAGCACAGTAGCAGAATCAATGAGGGTTATGCTACTCAACAGCAGGGGTTGTGATCACAACATGCATGCACTCACAGCACTCCTCAGGATGGACAACATCAACATCTGTGCAGTAACTGAGATCTGTCTTAAGGCTTCTGACAGCACACCAGCACTACCAGACTACAACCCATACCACACATGTCAGCCACAGAACATGGACTGACACAGACATGGAGGGGGTGTATCCATATTCATCAGGGATACCTACATCTCCAGGTTAGTGGGGCAGCATGATACCTCTGAGATCATCCATGTGCAGCTAACATCAGCCACAACTGCAATGTAAACTGTGGCCTGCTATGTATCACCCTCCAAGACCCAGGACCACCACTCCACCTACCTAGAGACAGTGGAGAACATAACAGTCCTAATGCACACCCTGGCATTGGTCGATGTCAACTACCATACCATTAACTGGGAAACTTACTCCAGTACTCACTTCCAGGCCCGGCGCTTCCTGGAATTTATCACCTCATATGCCCTGTATCATATGGTAACCTCCCTAATGAGGGGTGGAAACATACTAGAAGTGGTCATCATCAACATGGCAACAGGTGCACCACAGCAGAGGTTAACTGGTCACTGGTTAGATCTGACCATGAACTATTCACTGTTTCCACACCCAAGCATCTCCCCCATCCACAGATACCACAGTGTATACCTTTCCTACAGCTAAATTTACACTTCTAGTGACAGGGGTGAGGGGTTTCTCAGCCCCCATGCTAAGGGGAAACACTGCTCAAGATACAGACAGATTTAGAAATGCAGTCTATAAGCATCTACACGGATGTATGGATTGTGCCTCATTGGTAAACCAAGACTCACTCCTGCTAGACAAGGACACCAGTCTGGTGGACCTCTGCAATAAGCAGGCTATACTACAGAAGTAGGACAGTGTTCCAGACAAACAGCAAATCCCACGAAGGGCAGACATCCATGACCACTATTAGTATGATGCGTAGGTCCCTCATGACATCATCCAGGGCTAACATCAGCAGGAAAATACACAAGGATTCGAAAGATAACCACAAAGCCTTCTTGGTCTATGTCAAGTATCTAAGTGGTGAAACAGATTTGCACTGTGCCGGTGAAATATAGCACAAAATATGCTGACCCTACTGATATCACCAACATCCTTGCAGATACATGCAGTGCATACTTCATCCCCTAAAGAGCCCACAACACTACCCGAAAGGTACACTATCCCACACATCAGAGACATGCAGGTGGAAATGGCCCTCTCTAACAACAGAACACAGCGTCAGTGGAGGCAGATGTTGTCCCAGACTGCATCTTGCAAACTGTACAAGACAACCTGACCCCCCACCTAATTAAGCTTTCCAACCTCAGCCTCTCCACAGGCTACATGCCCATACAATTGCACGTGGCAATGGTTATTCCACTCCATCAAGGTGAAATCACAACTGACCATGGTAACTACCACCCAATACGCCTGACTAGCCTGGTCTGCAATGGTATGGATCGCATCCTCATGGCACTCATTAACAAGCATTGGTAACCTCTGAACATGTGACCCAACCCAGGTCAGCTCCGTTGAGTGCAGTTCATGCCTACTGAATCTGTTTGACGTCTTACATACAGTCACCAAGACGTTAGATGACGGGGGTGGTGGTTCACACATACTACCTGGACCAAGCCAAGGCTTTTGACACCATGCCCCACTCAGGTATTATGGATAAACACACCAGCCTGTACATACACCCATACATTACAGGTTGGGTTGCCAACGGGCTTGCACACAGAACCCACATGGTATGACTAGCGGTCTCCAGGTCCAACTCTTGACCAGTCACGACTGGTGTCCCACAGGACTCCATCCTGGGAGCTCTATTGTTTGGCATATACTTCTCAGAGGTACAAGCAAACACAGGTGAACTACGGCAGACCATGTTTGGCAATGACTGCAAACTGTGAGCCATGATTGATAGTCCAGCTGACACAGATATCCCTCAAGGGGCCTCACAGAGACCGTTACAGGGTGTTAACATCAAGGCCTCCAGCCATGTGCCACTAACTGCATGGTCATTCCGTTGTGGAATATTAAGCACCCACATATTAACACATAAGTGGTAGCCACTTTAATACGGACAAGGTAATGGGGTATCTGGGGACTAAGGTAGGTAGTGATCTCCCCTTTGACAATAATATCTCCAAAGTAGTTAGGACATCCTTCTACGTAGGCCATATGATTACTAAAGGGTTCCCATCTAGGCATACTGGGGTTATAGTGCCCCTTTACTCATCACTCATCAGTCCCATCATAGGGTATAATAACCCATTTGGGATGTACCTCAGAAGACACTTCCAACAGTTGGGAGGTCCACGAATGTACCTCGCCAAGGGGAATACTGGCCTCCAACATATGGCCTATGCAGCCAGACTAAATAAACTCCTGCTTTACTCAGTGTCATCTCATTTACCCAGAGATGATCTCTGCTGGCCAACACAGCCATGTCGAACTCAAGCTTTATGGATATGCTCCACCTATGGGAATCCATGTCACAGTGAACCACACACTGTAGTGAGCTGAACCTTGCCACAACAATAACTGGAAGATGCTGGAGGGACGGATTCCTGTCACAGACACTCCCCATACTTTGGAACAACATCCCTAACTACATTATACAGAGCCCCTCACTAACACTCTGCAAGAGAAAAGAGTGGATGGGGAACAGTAGATGCACCCCAGGGATCCCGCCATTGGCTCTGCTCCACAGAGGGACAGTTAATGAATCAATGGGGTGGCAAAAGCTGACACATTTTGGCTGGGCTTATGAATGGCCTCTGGCAGTTGGCCAAGTACTTACCTATGAATCTATGCATACAGTATCAGCGCATGCTGATAGCTTAATTTACTGTTCAGGCATTGACTTACCTTGTCCCAATGGCAGTTGTGTGTGTGCAATAGTTGAGGGCTGCCTATGTTGGATGCACACTGTAGACTGCCTATACATGACAATTTACAGGTAGTCTTGTGTGTGTGCCATCCATTTTTACTGTGTGCGCAGGTGGAGAAATGCATCAGTCCCTAGGTGCCTACACTGTCAGTGTGTTTGCTATACATTCCCTCTTTGCCAAGGCATGGGCATACTGGGCACGCCTCCATCTGCCTACTGGGGCTGGCTCAGGGTGTTCATGGTCTGAGTACCTCTGTGCCTGTGGGGCCCTTGGCAATGGTGGTGGGCTGTGAGGGCCTTCACCATTCTGTCTCTGCTGCAGCTGTTTCCGCAGGACCATATTGTGTAGCATGGCACATACTATGACGATGTTGGCACACGTGACTGGAGAGTACTGCAAGGCTCCACCAGATATGTCCAAGCAACAGAACCATGATTTCAGCATCCCAAACACATGCTCTATGATGATTTTGGTTTGTGTGTGTGCCTCATTATGGCGTTCCTGCATAGGTGTGTGTGCATTTCTGATGGGAGTCATCATCCACGGTTCCAGCGCATAGCCAGCATCCCCCACCAGGTGGCCATTTGGGATGCCCCCCATGGCAAATAACCAATACAGCTGTGAGGCATACCAGATGTGGGTGTCGTGATAGCTTCCAGGGCTGCCAGCATGCACATCCATGATAATGCCCTGGGCATTGCACATGACCTGGCAGTTGATGGACGGGTATCCCTTGCGGTTTATATAGTGCCTACCCTGCTCACCGGATGGTGACTTGGTGTGTATGTGCATTCAGTCTATTGCACCCAGTACCTCTAGGTATTCTGCCACATGGTGGAAGAGACACATATTGCTGGCCAACTCCTCCTGCATTCGGAGGAAGTATATGTGCTCAATGGCATGTGGTAACATGGCATCCAGGAACTGGTGTAGTACATTGGATGCTGATGCCTGTGAGATCCACATGATATCCCCAGTTGGTCTTTGAAAGGTACCTGTAGCTAGTATTCTCAGGCTTACACATACCTTCGTATCCACTGGGATTTGTTCCCCTCTGTTTGTTCTGGATCTGAGGTGTGGCAGGCACAGCTCCACAAGTTGCTGTAGGATGTCCCTGTCCACCCTGTAACCCTTTTCTATCTCCAGATCATGTAGCCCCTGGTAGGTTACCCTGGGTCTGAACACTGTCCTCCTCCTCTGGTGCCTGAGGTGGTCATGTGTATCATCCTCCACACCACCTTCAGTCTCCAACACATGCTGGTGGATCAAAGCTATGGCAGCCCCTAACATGTACATACTAAAAGTTCCCAGTCTGTATACACCACTGGTGCAGAGTGTATGGGAATACACAAATGTGTGTGAGGTGCTTTCACACTTTATACTATTGTGCTATGGATGCTGCTGATGTCAGTGGGTGTGTATGAGCTATTCCAGCTGCAGCATGTCTTAATTATGGGTTTTACAATGAGTACTGCAAGTGTGGGGACTTTACTGTGGAGATATGCTTGCCTGCCTTGATTAATCTGTTGCCCTTTAATTCACTTATAAACCTGGATCCCCTCCCATTATCAGGCATGCATCCACCTGCTGTCTTTCTTGTTTTGTACTTTCCCTACCCAGTCATGGCAAAATGTGTCTTGTAGCTGATATACTGCAAATCAGCTTTGTTCTGCTTTGACACTACTGTTTTCTTTGCAGTACAGTCCCTCCCCTTTCCTGTTCTGCAAGTAGCTGCTTGCAGCCTTGTTAGCTGTTGTCAGTGGCCCACTGTAGGCTCCTAGATTTTAATTAGTCATTTGTACTCCAATTTCCCTGCAGCATTTCCTTATTTGTTTCCTATATCATTCCTATTTCAGCTGCAGTGGGCGCAGCGCAAACCCGTTTACCTGGTTTATGCATGTTTTCATCTCTGTTCACATGCATAATCAGTTACCTTGTGTACTCTCAGCTAAGCAAAGCTATGGCCAGTTCAACACACCCCTATCCTGCAGCTTTGCCTAGCTAGGGGAAAACCGGTTTAGCAATGCTCCAATGTGCTTACAGCAATGGCGACACACCCCTCTCTTGATGTCATCTTTATCTCAAGGGCACATCTCGGTGTTATAACGCTATGCTGTGAGGTGCATCCTTACACCAGCAGGGAATCTGTGATTCACTACTACTCCTCTCATTTGCATGGCATTGCCTACTAATTCCTAGCTACCACACATAACACTGTCACAGCCCCTTAGCAACCCTTGCGCCATAGTATGGTGTGGCATGCCTGCCACTGACTATTATGGGGAAATCGTGATATGTGTTACATTGTAGTTTTATTCTATATTTTTATATTTTCCTTGCAATCCCCTTTGCACACTGCTGACCAGCGCTTCCACGTCACAATAGCGCGACTATATATATTAAATGTTAATTTTATATTTTGTACATGATTTTTTATGCCAGTGGCTATATATTTAGCCATTGGCATATATTAACAATATAATACATGTGTTTGGTCGGCTGTCATGGCTCCGATTTTATGTTTGTAAAAATGTAAACCGTTTTCTACGGCTTACATTTCTGCATGCTTACACTAAGCCTGCACCACTTCCTGGATCACTACATACCTTCATTTATATGCTACACTGCTGCACATGGGGTAATTAGCATACAGGGCCCGGGAGTTGTGCGGGCGTAGTGTACCCAGGCAGTGCACATGGGAGCAGCTCATACCGGGATCACTCGGCAGCCATATTTGGTGTTAGAACGCCGACGCTACACCTGCACCTGGCGCAGGCTTTATGAATCCTGGGGTCTGTCTGTTGCCTATGTTTTTTAACCTTATGAACTGGTGCCTTATTGTACCATGATGTTGATCTCTTATAGCAAATGAAACCTTTCCCTGTTGTCCATAGATTTAAATCCTCAAACTTTGTACTGTTTAGTCCATTCACTTTTTGTTATATAGCCTATCAAGCATGATGGCTATTTTATGAAGACTGACTGAAATCGGCACTAGAGGGATACCTTTATAACTGGTATTGAAGCTTAATTACCATATAGTATATTAACCGGTACTGGTCTGTACATTTTCAGCTAGATTTGTTAATAATTTTTACCTTTTTAATTTCTGTGTGCTGTAATAGATGTCTGCCTTTTAAATCTGTGTCTTAAATATCCTGTAAATATTTCTGAGCTGTAATAGTTTACTAAAACCTAGTTTTCCTGTATTTCAGATCTATACCTTTGCGTGCTCTTTCAGTGTCCTTTTAACTTTCTATCTAATGTACAATAATTATGTAAAGTGCACTGTAATCTGTAAAGTAATTAACAAATTAAGCCTGCCCAGTTTTGCTTTGACTATATTAAATAACTATTACTGCCTATTCTTTATATAACTTATTTTAATAAGCTGTTACAAATAATTCTGTCACGTTACCCTTAAAACTAATGACTGGATAATGTAATGTGTGATGCAGTAATACTGTTTACAAATAATTCTGTCACTTTACCCTTAAACTAATGACTGAATCATGTGAAGTGTGATGTAATGCATGTTGTAACTGAGTATGAATGATATATATTCTGAAATCTGTCTGAAATGTACTCTGCTGAATTCATAACTGAGTATGAATGTCATATTCCGAAACTTGACTGAATTTTACATTAATGTATCCAATATGCCGATGATCCCATGCTGATTTGCTCTTCGACCTCATCACCTAGTCTGCTATCCCTAACCAAGAAAACTTTTAACAGTATTGAAAACTGGCTAACTGATCGACAACTTGTCTTGAATCCCAACAAAACCAACTTGTAGCTTTTCTCTCCCACCTCTAGATCCACCCATCCAGTATTTACTATTAAGTCTAACAATGGTACAGTCATCTCCCCTGATAACCAAACTAAGCTCCTAGGAGTAATAATAGACACTAACCTCAAATTTGATGTGCACATAGACCACACAGTTAACTCCATCAACAAAAAAATAGGATCCCTCTACAAGGCCAAACCTTTCCTAACCCCTTTTGCTAGGTGTGCTATTGCCCAAACCCATCATCTCTCCACTCTCCTTTATGCCTCACCAGTATTTACAAACCTCTCAAAAGCTAACCTCAGCAAACTATCTTTTCCTGTTACTACCATATAGCGAGATTCGCCACAGGTATGGCATACAGGACGCACCAGTGCAAAAACCTAACTGAACTGGACTGGCTGGAATTTCCTTCCCTACTAAAGCTTAACCAGCTCACAGTAGCTCACAAAATACTCAACCAGACGGATAATACCCCAAGCCTTAAGAGCATTATTAGCCCACATAATGCTATCAGGCCACTTCGCTCGTCCAACAAGTTATCAGTCCAAACCCTAAAATCCAATAACACAGCAGGTGATTCCCTGTTTGCTAATGCAGTGGGTAAAATTTAGAACCTTCTCCCTGCAAACCTTACCCAAAAGCTATCTCTTCCCCTATTTAAAAAAGGCCTCAAAAATACTTAAAAGCCAATTGGGTCTGTCTATGCCTAAACCCTGACTAACTTAATTCAAAATTTTGGTGTTTTCCTAGCTAGTAGACTATCAGCAAGCAGATACTCCACACATCTGATGCGTCATATCTTAATGTACAGTTATGCTTGCTGAGTTTATCATTTCTCTATACTATAGTATCCCTAATGTGCTCTAAATTTGTGAAATGATTCTATCTCATATTTTTTTTTCACTCTATTAATATTTAGCATATGTCTATGTGTTCCTACTGTGGTGAACTATCTGATATATTGTATCTATATCCTTTGCTCTCTTGGAATATTATTGTACTATTACTACTATGATTATTATTTTTATTATTATTGTGGAGCTTTTCTCCCCGGGCCGCCGCTTAAAATGGACATGCATCCAGTCGGACTATCCTGGTCAACAAATGTAAAATAAAATAAATAAATAAAAAATAATGTTATATTCTGAAATTTGACTGAAATGTACTATACTGAATACATAACTGAGTATGAATGTCGTATTCTGAACCTTTACTGAAATTTACATTAAAGTTATACATATTTATACTGAACATTTAAAATAACTTTATATGCTGGAAACTAACTAAACTAATACTAAAAGAATATCTTTGTCAGTGTTACTGCACACAGATAAAAGCATAATTGAAAACTGGTAAATGTTATATTCTGGAAACTAAGACATTAGTACTGTCAGTATTGTCTGAACATAGATAAAAACATAAACTGAAAACTAGTACTGTTATACAACTGTCTGAAAATGTGAGAATGTTTACATACTTGCTTTAACTCTAATTTACATGAATACACATGTGTTGTACACACTTTTTCTGTAGATAGTTGACTTGTGCACTACATCTCTTGCCAAGTTTAGGCCTTACTCTGCATTGTCCCAGTCACTGCTGAGGTATTGGAGGTTATTTCAATGTCCTTTTTTGGGTCTTTTCTTTTTTCTTAGGCCTTCCAAACCTCCCCTCTTCCATCTCTTGTGCAAGGCTGGGTGAATGATGTTGTTGACTGTATTTAAAATTAACCTGGAAATTATTTCTGCAAAGTACAAAAACAAAAAGCAAAAACAGTAAGGTCCTTAAAATAACATTTGCAGTTTTAACAATTATAATCTGATAGCACTGTTTGTTGCCCGGACTTTATTTACATTTTTTCTGCATGAAATAAATATATGCTGCTAATAAATTCTTGTAATTATGTAAGCAAACTGATGATGTACTATAGTGAACTAAACCAATATTACTAGTAAATAATGTACTATAGTGAACTAAACCAGTGTTACTAATAAATGCATTGCTTGTTGCCCTGACTTTATTTACATGTTTCTGCACAAAATAAACATAAATTCTTGTAAATCTGTAAGCAAGCTTGATAATGTACTATACTGAATTAAACTAATGTTACTAATAAATACATTTTTGCAAGTCTGTAAATGAACTGATAATGTACTACAGTGAAATGGAAAGGCTGTAACTTTTTTATTAAATCAAATGGTAACCTCAGTGGCATTGTTTTTTTCCTGTCATAACCTCAAATGAAGCTAAAGCAGTATTCTAACACTGTATTAATGTTTCACATTTTTTTTTTATATTTCTGCACCCCTATAAAATTAATCTTAACTGTTTTATGTTTACTCTGTGACCCTCTGGTTGTAACATAAATCTCTATTCACTGTCTTAACATAGCCGGTTCTTTAGCTGACATTATTTTTTTTTTAGTACTACCGAATACTGCAAGGATTTATCATTACTGTCTACAATTTTCTTGGATAAATATTTAAAACTGTAACTGCCTAAACTGTCACTAAGAATATTAAACTGATCTTTATCATATGGTTTCATGGCATACAGTACACTGTCTTTAATTCAGCTCACTGAGCTGGCCTGTAATCTGATTTGGCATGCTTGGTAAACTTCAATTTCTGCATGAAATATATACACTCTTGAACCATTTACATTGACACAATTATTACTAGAGTTGAGCTGATCTGATTCTAGAAGTTTACTTGTCTGTCCTTAGCACAAGCATATGAAGTTTCTTTATATAGTATACACATTTATTACTAGAGTTGAACTGATCTGATTCTGGAAGTTTATTTGTTTATCCTTTGTACAAGTATGCAAAGTTTTTTTTCATCTGGAAATTTACTTGTCTGTCCTTTATATGAGTATGTGAAGTTTCTTCATATAGTATACACATTTATTACCAGAGTTAAATTGATCTAATTCTGAAAATTTATTGGTCTACCCTTTATACAAGTAAAACTTAGGAGTTGAATCTGTGGCTTTAATGACACATAATATTTATGATGTACTCTTTTCTTGCATGTGATTTGAAATTTTGACTTTATTGTCACTTCTAAAATGTAGCATTGACTTTAAATTTTATATTCTGTAAATTAGCAAAACATCATTTAGTATCTGTGAATGTTTTTTGTCTCTCTCTGTATTAAAGCATTATTTATGGATTGCAGTACTTTACTACCATAATACAAAGTTCTTAACAATGTCTGCTAAACAAAACAATAACACAAAAATTCATTTGCCAAATCTGTAACTGTAAATCCTTTATTCTGCAAACTAACTTGACTGTCATTTCTGATATACCCTGCACAACATAAAGACGTAAGTCAGCTGAACTGGAATTTATTTTATCTTTAACACATAAATCTGCACGTTCCTATTGAAACCAGTTCTTCAAATTCTGTACATTTGCACGCTCTACTGCATGCAAATTTAAGTGTCATCCGTGTGCACTAATTTACATTCTGTAACATTTTTATTTTTCAATAAAATTTTGTTACTGGTCTACAACAACATATAACTGTGATGACATGTCCATACCTTGTACATAGCTGTTACACTTCAAACTGTTAGCTGCTGTAATCTTTTACCCTTTAAATTGTGAAAAAAACTGCATTTGTGTCCTCTAATAAAAGTCTGTTTGTTGATTTGTCTGTATTAATCAGTAAATTATTCCATATTTTTTCTGCAAGCAATTAAATATTGTCATTTCTTTCAAGCTTAAACAATGACAGATGAATAATCTGGTTTGGTGCTGGACTGCCACACCCTTTATAGATAAGCTGAACATCCTTTTTATAGAATGAGCAAAAAGACTGACTTAAGCTATGGTATGCATTTTTTATTTACTTTGCTCTGAAACACTAGTAATAACATTGACTTTAGGTAAGGTATGCATTCTTCTTTACTTTGCACTGAAATCTGTATATCATTTATGCTGGTGTTTACTTTATCAAATTAATCAAAAATCTGCACTCTGATCCCTCTTATCCCCCCTCAGTGCAATATTTGCACTGCCTTCTGAAAACAATAAGCTAGAATATATGACATTCTGAACATTTATATTTGAAATAATGTGAACTTGAAATATTGCAAATGTTTGCTTTATGGTTGGTTGGTAAATCTGCATGTTACAAACATTGACTTTGTTTGTGTCTATATTTGTAATACTGCTACTTAACTCTGTACTTTGAATTACATGTAAATTAGACTTTATTACATTATGAACATTTGTATTTGAAACTGTACTACAACTTAACTCTGTATCTTGAAATACATGTGATGTAGCATTTATACTGATTTCTGAAGATTGTGAACAAGAATTACTGACAGACGTTGACTCATTCTGTGAATTATGAGACAGTGTGTTTGTTGCATTATGCTTCTGTGATGTAACACTTTTGCATCAGGAAAGATGTGCTATTTCTAAACTAATAACCTTGAAATTTAAGTGAACATTTCTGAAACCCAGTTTTTAACTTTAAACCAATCATTTACTGGTGTCTTTTCTATAGAAGTATTGGTTAACATATTTTTAAAATATACCATAATTGATGTATATAAACTTTATTACTGTCTGATTTGCTTATAAAGTACATACATAATTTTATGATTAATATATTCTGTCATTTGCAGTTTTTTTAACTTTTTCTTGCTTCTTAGCTGTGTGATGTCACAATGAAAACTGAAGTAGTGTTTTGAATAAACACTGGTGCTTCACAATCTGTCTAACAGCTGCAGTTACTGTATGTAGAGAGGTACTTTGTCTTCTCTGGCTGTTTTCTATATGAAGTTTATATCCGGAATATTAGTGGTGTCTTACCCAAAGGTCTGCTCTGTAAGGAGTAACTGTTATGCTGTCAGCTGTGTCCTTATTCTGTATGACTTCAGAGTCTCCCATCTGGAAAAACACTGGTGTGCTGCAGAAAAGTCTAATGTTATGTTGTCCCATCTCACCTTCAGTCTTGCTGTTTCGGTTCGGCTCTGACTCGGCCAATACTAAAGCCTGAAGCTTCAGGATTGTCTTCACTGGTTCAGGCTTGAAAAATTGAATATTTTATAACATTTTCTGCCTAATTGTTAGCTGTTTTTACTTGTTAGTGCTATTGTAATAGCCTTTTGCTATTTTTAGCTTTTCTAAACCTTGTAAGTTTATCTTTGCGGTTATCTTTTCTTTGGGCCTTGTTTTTCTCCTCAAGAATCTGTTTAAATTAGAGGATTCTTACCCTTTTCTTCTTTATAACCCTTTTAGGAGTACACCGTTTAAGTTAGAGGTGCCTCCTCCAGTGGAGAAGATAGTCGTTTAGCTCAGAGACTTCTCTTTAAAAAAAAAAATATATATATATATAAAAAAAAAATATATATATATATATATATATATATAGATAGATAGATATATAGATATATATAGATAGATAGATAGTACCTTATTTTAGGTACTTGTTTCTTTGATGTTTCTTTTTTATAACAGTTATAGTTTTTGTTCTAACTTTTACTGAGAACTTTTTCCTTATAGCTAGCATGTCTATGGAACCAGCTAAGTAACACAAGTCAGGATTCAAAAAGTGTGATTCCTGCACTCAGAAGATGTCCATTACTGACGGGCACACTAGTTGTGTGTACTGTCTGGGTCTACTCCATCTTCAAGACTCCTGCTCCATTTGTCATAGTTTTAGCTCCAGGGTCTTGCAGGAGAGGAGGAATACGCTTATACTGAGGGGCTTATTAAAAGTGGATGAAGGAAATCAGACCAAAAAATCGGACAAGACTCAAAAGTCTGCTTCATTGGCTCCAGTGTCTGAGCTGACAAGCAGGACCAAACATAATGCCTTTTCGGCTCCGAGAGTTGTCGGAGCTGAAAAACATGGTTCTCCCTTTGATCCATCTGTGTTATCAGAGCCGTTGCAGAACTGAAAGCGGAGCCGGTCACCATCCTTAGAGCCTGTTCGCTCGGTGCCAGTGTCTCCTTTATTACAGTCAGTGGCAGGTAGCCACAAGTCTTCCAGTCATTCCTCTAGATCCTGCAGGTTATCGGATGAGGACGTGGAGCGGGTAGTGAAGAGGTTGCTTCAGACCCGGGCCCTAGCTGAAATTCTCTCACGCCCAGCCCATCAGATCTTGGAGCTGACAATGGCACCTTCTTCTATGCCTATTCCTCCTCCAACTTGAACGAGTTTGGAGCAGGAGAGTATGGAAGTCATTGTGCTAGAGCCACCAGAGACAGTAATCACTACTGATATCTCAAATCTGATGTCTGCTCTGGTTTCCTTGATGCTTTCGTTCATCGAGGGACCTGGGGGCTGACACTCCCTGGTCGGCTCCAGGGGGAGAGCCGGGTCTGACCCTTGCTGGAGCTGGCTTTCCCACTCGGCACCTCTGCTCAGGTGAGTTCGGCTCCTACATCTGCCTTGGAGCTGCCCTCCTTGGTGCCGAGGAGATCTCCCAGCCTCACGGGGCTGGAGTCTCTTTCGGCCCAGGACCGCGGTGCCTTTGAGATGATGCAGAGTGTGCTCTCAACTGAGTCTACTCCACCTTCAGCTCCAGTCTCTCTTCCTCCTAAGGGACCAGTGTCCACCTCTTCATTACGTCTCCATCACCCACAGAGTAGTGACCCAGTGCCCCAGGAAGCCACAATGGGTGGATCCTCCTCTTCTGATTCCTCCCTGGAACATCCCCCCAAGAAGGTCCCTTGGAAGAGACAGTGTAAGAGGAAGCACATAGACTCCCCTGAGTCTGTCACTTCTGATACTGACTTAGAGGATTCAGAAGGGTCCCCAAGGTCACCCTCTGAGGATGTCTCTTTTTCAGACATCCAGGAGATCCTTAAACAGAGGGATGGCTGGAAGTCCCTTTCCCCTTCTGAAGATGAGTCGGTATATCTGGAGGGCATTTGGCTCTCACCCCTCCACCTCTTTGGTGTCTCCACCTTTTGACCCTCTCCTGGATATGGTGAGCTGGAAGGTGTTGGACTGTCTGGACTCAGTGGACCCCGTTCTGCGGAGGCCTAATAAGTTCATTATGGCTCCAGAAGATAGGCAGTATTTAACTAAAGGGGCTCCTGTAGATGCAATGGTGATGGCAGCAGCCACAAAAAAGGAGTTAGCTGAAACTTCTGTATCTGTTCATCCACTGAACAAGGATTTTTGTACGATGGACAGATATGGGACGCGTATGTTCTCCTCAGTGGCCTTTACTTTATGGTCGCTGAATTATTTGTCATATTTCACGTGACTTCAGAGGGATCTCCTAAAAGAGCTAGAGATACCCTGCAAGGTGCTACAGCCCAGGACTTATCTCATAAGGTTAACTCCCAGCTTGCAACCTTAACCTCCATATCTAACTCCTCCATGCAACTCATATCTTATGCAGATAGTGGAGCGAGCAGGGAAGCAGGCACAGGAATAGCTCTTCATAGACATTCCTGGATGCGCCTTTGTGAGTTTGCAGAACCCTTCTGTTCTTCCTTTATTCACACTCCCTTTGATGGCTTGTCATTGTTTGGGTCTAAAGTAAAAGAAACTCACACCAGGAGCCAACAAGATGGTAAGACTCTGTCTGCCATTGGAGTCCATTTTTCTGCCCCTACCATACCTTATCCTAAAGGTCAAAAGGGCAGAAAGATGTGGTTCTGTAAATCCAAAAGATCCTTATCTGACACTCATGGTGATCCTTCCCCCAGGGCCAGAGGGGGAAACAATGGAAGACACCATCCACGTGGCAGAGGGGGTCCGCAAAACCAGGGCGACAGAGATACTTTTTCTGGTAAGGCCTTCCAGCGCTCCTGAAAGGAGGTCTGCCTGTCCACCTCTGGAGGCAGTCGGGGGGGGGGGGATATCACTGTACCCAGAAGCCTGGCTGAGTTTGACTCAAGACAAATGGGTACAGTCCATTATATCCAAAGGATGCAACATCCCCTTCCAATGTACACCTCTGCCACCAAAGTCTATCCCAGACATTCCACCTGGTCAAAAGGATCAAGCAACTCTAGAAATACAAAAGTTGCTAGAAAAAAAGAGTCATCCAAGAAGTCCCCGCAGACCAGCTAGGATCCAGAATTTACTCAACGTTCATTTTAGTTCCAAAAAAGACAGGGGACTGGAGACCCATATTGGATCTCAGCAGACTAAACAAGTCGGTGAAAAAGTCAAAGTTCCGGATAGTAACACTGCAGTCTACACTCCCGTTCCTGGGAAAAGACAATTAGATGTGCTTGTTAGATCTTCAGGACGCATACTACCACATAAAGATGGACAGGCGCTCAAGAAGATTTCTACGCTTTTGGCTGGGAGCCAGTCATTACCAGTTTAGAGCTCTGCCCTTTGGACTCACCACAGCCCCCAAGGGTGTTTACCAAATGCATGGCAGTAGTCACGGCTCATCTGAGATGCCAAGGATTTGTGTTTCCATACTTAGATGACTGGCTCCTAACTGCCACCACCAAGCAACTACTGATCAAAGCAAAAGACTACACCATCCATGTCTTTTCAAAACTAGGCATTACTATAAATATAGAAAAATCTGCCTTGTGGCCATCACAGCATATTACATTCATTGGTGCAGATTTAAATACAAACAACATGCTGGCAAAGCTACCTCAAGAAAAGATAGAGACGCTATGCAGTCAAGTGATTATTTTACTCAACAAGAACTGAGTACAGGCAAGATTTGTGCTGAAAGTCCTAGGCTCTATGTGAGTGACGATAACACTACTTCCCATGGCATGACTTCACATGAGAATACTGCAGTGGCTACTCTTCGCCCAGTGGTCCATGCAGGAATTACCGATGTCTCATGAACTTTTCATAACTCATTCTTGCAAGAAGGACTTTCTTTGGTGGGTTCAGTCCACTCAGGTAACAATGGGCAAACCGTTTGTACTTCCTCAACCTATTGCTACAGTAAACAGTAACCATGGATGCATCCCAGATAGGGTGTGGGGGGGCATTATCTGGGACAGATGGTCCAAGGAGTTTGGAAAGATCATGAGTACCATTTTCATATCAATGTCCTAGAGATGAGGGCCGTGCTTCTGACGTTGAAAGCACTTCAGGACTCTCTTCCCATGGGGATTATTGCAATTCCAACAGACAATATGTTGGTGGTATGGTACATCAACAAGCAGGGGGAACCAGATCCTACCCTCTATGTTGAGAGGCCCAGAGAGTATGGCAATGGGTGATATCTTCTCAACACTTTCTGACAGCAATGCATATCCCAGGGAAATCCAACATTATAGCAGACAGGCTAAACAGAGCAATCATGCCTCATGAGTGGTCCCTCAATTAGGAAGTTGCAAATCAAATTTTTTGAAAATGGGGCCAGCCTTGCTGTGACCTTTTTGCCACTCCCTTCAATTCCAAATGCAGCAACTACTTTGCCCTAATTTCCCCTCAGGGAGAGTCACCGAGGGATGCACTGGTTCATGATTGGACCCTGGGTCTTCTTTATGCCTTTCCCCCATTTCCCTTGATTTCAAAGGCCATACAGAAAGCAAAGTTGTTGAGTCACAGGTTAATTCTCATTGTGCCATGCTGGCCTGGTCAGATTTGGTTCCCCTTCCTTTGGCCCTACCTTCAGGAGGACCCATGGATCCTGGACCCAGTGCCAGATCTTCTGACACATCAGTAAGGAACGCTCCATCCTGCACTCCACATCCTCAAGCTGACAGCTTGGCTGCTCCACTTTTGCTGTTAGCCAGGCTTCCGGAATTGTCCCCTGCAGTTTGTCACATTCTAGTCTCTTCACACAAGCAGACGACTAAGAATCTCTATGCAAGCAAATGGAAGAGGTTCTCTTGTTGGGCTGACAAAAGACATATAGATCCTTTTACAACATCTATACATCTAATCCTGGAATTTCTAACAGAAACTTTTAATCAAGGGGCAGCGGCAGCCACTATCCAAGTTCAATTAGCTGCTATTTCTAATTATCATGTGGGAGAATCAGGATCTAGTCTAATGTCTCATAGACTATGCAAAGCCTTCCTAAAAGGTACCTTTCTGTTAAGACCTCCCTTCAGAGAACCTTCTCCTCCTTGGGACCTCAGTCTAGTATTATCATCTTTGATTCTGCCCCCTTTCGAACCAGCATCATCTTGTTCATTAAAATTTTTATCTTGGAAAACACTCTTCCTGACAGCAATTACTTCAGCCAGGAGAGTATCAGAGTTGCAAGCCTTGTCTATCTGTCCACCTTATTTGATCTTCCATAAAGACAGGGTTTCCCTCAGAACAAATCCTTCCTTCTTACCGAAAGTTTGTTCTCAAGCCAATTTAAATCAGAGTATAGAATTACCAGTGTTTTTTTCCAAACTGTGAAAACAAGGCAGAGTATAATCTCTATCAGCTGGATGTGCATAGACAGTTACATTTTTACTTGCACAGGACAAAACAATTTCGAAAGTCAGACCAATTGTTTGTCTCCTATTCAGATAATAAAAAAGGTTTGTCAGTCTCAAAAGTTACTTTGTAAAAATGGCTTACTGAAACCATCACATATGTCTATGATTCCCACAATAAGGAACCACCAGGGAAAATCAAAGAGCATTCAACTACAGCGGTATCTACCTCCATTGCTTTTCAATCCAGACTTCCACTGGACTCAATTTGCGCTGCTGCTATGTGGGTTAACCCTCATACTTTTATTACTCCTAACAAAGTAGATGTGGCCTCCTCGAACAGGGCATCTTTTGGTTCCACTGTCCTGAGGAATTTATTCCCTTGAGCCACCCAAGAAAAAGGTGCTGGGGACTCTGTCCCGTACAGCAAGACTGAAAGTGAGATAGGGCAACATAACATAAAGAAGTTATGTACTTACCATAACGTTCCATGTTTGTTGTCCAGTATCTAGCCTTCAGTCTTGCATCCCTCCCAGTCATCCCCCTCCTGGAGTATCTAGAGAAATTTTTTCTCAGAAATTGGCAGATAAGGTCTGATTCCCTTCTTGCCTTTTCTTGCTAATTATTTTGACAATATGTTTTTTCAGATATTATCCTTTTGGATATTGTATATATCATAGGAACTTTCCTTCTCAAACAAGATCTGGGGAATAGCCACTAAGCACCATGGGATAAGACTCAGCCTCGAGCCAGTAGAAGCTCTCGAGCTTTAGTACAGGCTGAGTCGGAGCCAAGGTTTTGACTCTGAACCCAAATAGCAAGACTGAAGGCGAGATACTGGACAACAAACATGGAACGTTATGGTGAGTATATAACTTCTTTTTATGAAACACTTCTGTTGTAGTTACTGACAGACTGGAAAAAAGTGCTAGAGACTGCTTTTACTTTGCCCTAAAGTCTGTTCTGTAGAATGCACATAGTCTGACTGCTGATAAGGGTGCTATGGGATTTTAGGACTTACTTTAACTGTTGTCCCCCCCATCGATAATAGGCTCACCATTGAAAGAACTGATGACTGTAGTATACTGGAATTAACTGGAAACAACTGAAATGAGACTGGAAATGAGACTGGAATGAATGTCCTTATCTGTTAATTATCCAAACTTCTGCTGAAGAGGTGCCAGTCTCTCATTTATGGGCCAAGTCTTTTTGTACTTTTCAGAATGAATTTTGTACACAGTATAGTTTGGTTAAGAATGCTTTATTATGTACAGTGAAGATCAGCAATATCTGACTAGCATAATATTCTGGAATGCTGGATAACTGCAACCGTGTTGATAAATAAAGCCAAAGGTTCTGCACATATTTTCAGTTTATATTATTCAGGAGAATCTGAATATTTGTGCAACAGTGTTGATAAATAAAGCCAAAGGTTCTGCACATATATTCAGATTCTCCTGAATAATATAAACTGAAACAGTCTTTTCCTCCTGCATAATACTGGATATTTGACCTGACTTCAGTACTCAGGCTCGAGTGTCAATACTGCAAAAACCTTTTGCATATCAGTCCAAAAACTAACTTAACTGACTCAACTGAATATGTCTGAAGTGTTTTCTAATAATACCAAAACTCTGCAATGTTTTACATGCCTCTTTAGCCTTGGTTTCCAAGCCTTGTCTTTCATGTACCTCACCATGCCTGTCTATTCTTCATTTAGCATTCCATTGCAAATACACATATCTTTCCCTTGAAAAAAGAACAGTTTGTATCTTTCACTTAAAAACTATTATTTCTGCACATTTCATGCTTAGCCAGCAAGATTATCTTTTCCTTTCTACTGAACTGTCTTTCCCTGAAACTAAATGCATACATGAAAACACAAGTCTGTCTCTATATTTTCAGGCCTATTATTCTACCTTAATGTACAATAGTGAACTCATTCAGTCTAACTAATACGCCACCCCAACAGGACATTATCACTTTGTATTTTTGCAGTATTTATGTAAATATGTAATGTAAATATGTCATATTTTTCATGACGTTTTGCAAAAACTCATTAATAATTCCAGCTCTGTATATCCCATGCTGACCATTTCAGTGGTATGCTTAACAAATCATATCAGCTTACAGACACCACCTTGCTGTCATAGTTTTATTTATGTACCTTTACTAGGATTTCAGAAATTAGACTTTCAAAACAGTGACAAGTATACTTTTGTGAGGAAGATGGGGAAGTCTCCTGTAAATATAAGTATACTCTTACAGTATACATAGGAACTGTGCCTTCCTGATGACTATACTTTTGTAGGAAGCAATAAGTTAAGGGGTCTAAACTCTTCTTTCCTGACAAGAGAGCCTCAGTATAACTCTCCTCCTCTGCCTCATCCCCATTTTAGCCTTTCCTCTATCCCCATATGCAATAAACTATTCTTTTCTCTTCCTGCCTGGGAATCCAGAACATCAAGCAAATGGGTTTTCTCCATCATTCAAAAAGGTTATGGGGTGTCTTTGATTTTATTTCCAGTTCATTCAGTTATACCTCACTTCCCTCAGAGCCCAGGTCCTCTTGATTCTTTCAGTTCTTCAGGACCTCTTCTCAAGGGAACAGTAGAGTTGCTTCCCTCTCACCTACAGGGAAATGTTTTTATTCCAGACAATTTATTAATCCAGGAAGGGCAACTGGAGATGCATTTAGATCTGTCCTTTCTCAACAAATTTCTGTAGGCACCAGGTTTTAAAATATTAAACCTACAATCCCAATTTCCATTGTGACATTGGATATAAATGATGCATGTATGCATATTCCCATTCACCCAGACTGCAGAAAATATTTCAGATTATGTGCCTTACTATTTCACTTTCAATTTTCTGCTTTGCCTTTTGGTCTTTCCGCTGCTCCAAGGGTATTCACAAAATGCCTTACTTCTGTCACTACTTTTTGCATGCTTCAGGGGTTTTAAATTTCTGTTATATAGATGATCTCTTGATTCATAACCATTCAATATATGTGTTATGCCATCTTGAATTCATGTCGAACTTCAAAAAAGTTCCATTTGATTCCATCCCAGGATCTGGTGTTCCTTGGATGCAGGCTCAGTGCATTGTCAATGATATTCATTTTTTTGGAAAGTTATCTTCCATCCCTTCTCCCCTTGAATTTGCCATCAGAAAGAGAGATTTTGAGAGCCCTGGGGTACATGGCATAATTCATATGATTCCTTGTGCTAGGCTCCACATGAGGAAAATTCAGTGGTATCTCAAATCACTTTGGACTCAGCACTGCCCCCCCCCCCCAGACTTTCTGATTATTTTCTTGCCCTTCATCAGGAAGCAATATCTATTGTAGATCAACCAGATTTCATTCAGTCCAGGAGTGCCTTTTCTGGTTCCTTCCTCTTGCTAGGAGTTTTTGCACAGATACCTCAGACCTGGCATGGGAGGGCATTTTCTAAGAACACAAAGGACAAGAGTGTTTTGTCAAACAGGAAACAGTAAAGATCAAAACATTAAGGAAATGAAGGCTCTTATTCTAGCACTTCTGTCCTTCAGCCACCTTTGGACACCAGGTTCCCTCCAAGTTTATACAGACAACACCATGGTGATTTGGTATATAAACAAAGAAAGTGGCACAAAGTCCAGTCATCTTTGCAGATTAGCCATGACTGCTTGGACATTGCTATCCAGCACTGTCTTTCCCTACAGGCAGTTTACATTTCATAAGAGAGAAACACAGTGGCAGACTCCTTGAGAAAATCCAGGGCAGACCATCATGAATACACATTGTCCATCAGTGGATTACTCCTAAAATAGATCTCTTTGGCTGTGCTCAGGACAGGCAACTCAGGTTGTTCTGTTTAAGACTAACATGATTAGAGGCATGGAAGATGGATGCCATGTCTTTCTCATGAAAGGGGAAATTTCTTTATGCATTTCCTCCTCTAACTCTCATTCCCAAGGTCCTCTTCATCAAGAAGAGCAAGCCCAAAATCTTGTTGATGATTCCCTTCTAGCCCAGACAGTGCAGATTTCACATTCACCTATGGCAGTCATCACATTTACCCTACAGGATGAACCTGTTCACACAACACAAGGGATATTTAATTCATCCAAATCTTCAGACGCTGAGTTTAACCATTTGACTCCACTCAGGCACATTTTTTCAGCGGATGTTGTTACAGGTATTATTTATTTTTATTTATTCATTTTACATTTGTTGACCGGGCTAGTCTAACTGGATATATGTCCATTTTCAGTAGAGGCCTGGGGAGAACAGCTCCTGCAAGTTACAAAGACAAGTATACAATATAACAGTAGACAAGTTTACAGAAAATTGTTAGATACAATAAAAAAAGACATGAAATAAAAACACTTAGTAACAATTTTAGTAAGGGATACTCATAAAAACGAAGTAAGACTTTTTTTTTTGTTATGAGGTTAGAGGATAGGAAAAGAGCAATAGTTATCAGATGAGAGTAGAAGTTCACTTTATCAGGGAAGTATACACTATAGTAGCATGAGCAATAGGAACCAAGTTTAGTTATGAAATTTTTGTATATTGGGTATAATCAGTCAGGGTTGGAGCAGGGACAAAGCCAATGATTCTTTAGATATTCTTTAAGATGC
Source organism: Protopterus annectens (assembly GCF_019279795.1). Classification (NCBI taxonomy): domain Eukaryota; kingdom Metazoa; phylum Chordata; order Ceratodontiformes; family Protopteridae; genus Protopterus; species Protopterus annectens. Next base: position 646,694,520 of record NC_056729.1, on the reverse strand, counting down.
TTTTTGAATAGATGTGTGGAGGCAAGTCAAGACAGTTCAGTTGGAAGTTGATTCCAGCTTTTACCTACTGTGTTGGAAAAGTGTGAGTCCCCTGCTTTGTTGTTTGATTTGACATTAGAAACTAGAGGTTTGCTTGCTGAGCGAAGTGTAGGGAGATTTTTGTAGGGGGTGATTAGATTAGTGAGGATTGGTGTATTATTGGGGTGATAGAGGATTTTTTGGGTTATCACAAGTTGCTGATAGAGTAGCTTATTATTCAGTTCAAGCCATCCCAATTGTTTGAGGTTATGACAGTGAAGTTCTATAGGGGGAACAGGTAGCAAATCTAGCTATGTTATTATGACAGGTGGAAAGTTTATTAATGTTATTTCTAGATAGATTAGTGTAAATTGCAGAAGCATAGAAGAGGGTAGAGGAAAGGTGGGTCTGCGCAAGAGTAATTCTGGCTGGAGGGGTAAGGAAGGGCTTGATTCTATAGAGAGCACCTAATTTTTTGTTGACAGTTTTTATTGTTGAATTAATGTGTTCATCGAAGCTAAGGGAGTTGTCAATTGTAACTCCCAGTAAGCGGGTAGAGGTATCAGGGACTATATTAGTGCCATTGCTAGAGGTTACTATGAAGATAGGGATAGACGACTTAGGAGTAGGAGCAAAGAGTAGTAGTTTTGCTTTTTTGGGGTTCAGAAGGAGGCAGTGTTGCATGAACCATTTTTCAACAGTGTTTAATACTGATTGGGTTTGGAGTTGAAGAGAGTTTATGGATTTGGCAGAACAAATTAATGTTGAGTCATCTGCATATTGGATGCAAGTGGCTTTTGGAATATTGGTATATAGATTGTTAATAAATAATGAGAAGAGAAGAGGACCTAAAATCGAGCCTTGAGGTACACCAATTATCACTGGGAGGGAAGAAGAAAGGGTATTATTCCAAAGGACAGCCTGCTGTCTGTTTTCAAGGTAGGATTTAAACCAAAGAAGTGATTGTGAGTCAAGTGATTGGGCTTTTAGGATTTCAATGAGTAAGTTGTGATTCACCATGTCAAAGGCCTTTGAGAGGTCTATAAATAGGGCAGAAGAGAAAGTATTGTTGTTGCGATTTTCATTAATAGAGTTGGCGAAGGATAGTAGAGCAGTAGTAGTGCTGTGGAATGGTCTAAAGCCATGTTGGCAATTGGCAAGCAGATTATTGTGGATAAGGTGGTCAAGTAGCTGTCTATGCATTTCTCCATTATTTTAGCAATGGGTGAGAGTAAGGCTATAGGCCTAAAATTTGATAGCTCAGTAGATGTGCCACCTTTGTGTAGGGGATGATGTGGGAAACTTTCCATATGGATGGGATTTTGCTTTCAGAGATAGTTCTATTTATAAGGATGGAGATGGGATAGGCAATGGCTTTAGCTGCTATTTGTAGGTATTCTGCTGGAAGGCAATCAGCAGAAGGGGTGCAGAGTTTGAGTTTTTGAAGGAATTTAGAAATGAGAGATGTAGGAACAGGTTGTAAATGAAAAGTAGGAGTTGTAGGATTAGGGGTGTTTAGAGGCAATGTGGTGCTTGGTGGTATAGAATTTGCAAGGTTTAGAATGGCTTCAGTAAAATAGTTATTGAAAGCATCTGGAATCTGGTTGGAGTTATTTTGGAATCCAGAAGGTGAAGGAGTTTTAGAGTGTCCTGGTTGAAGTAGTTTGTTAATGCCTGACCAGAATTTTTGAGGTTGTGCTTTTTGGGATTGAAGGAGTTTAGAGTAGTAGTCTTTTTTATCTCTGCGAATGTCTTTCTTGGTGGCATTTCTTACTTGTTTGAAATAAAGGTGATCTGATGGACTTTTAGAAGCTCTCCATTTGTTCCAAATGTTATTTCTGAGGTGGATCTTTTGCCTAGTTTCCTTTGTTAGCCAGGGGGCAATTTTGGTCCTTAGGCGGGAGGATCTAATTGGGGCATGGGAGTTTAAGATTTGTAGGAATTTTGTATTGAAAAAGGTTACTGCTTCATCTAGTTGGAGGTGTAGCACAGGAGACCAATCACATGCTTTGAGTTCATTTTGGAAGGATTGAGGATTGAAGAATTTTTTGGAGCGGCAGGTTATAATATTATGAAAATTAGGACAATGGGTTTTCTGCCTAATAACATAGGTTATCATGTGGTCACTAATATCGTCTGGAAGGATTCCTGGTTTATAGGTAGTAAGATGGCTATTGAGAAGGATCCAGTCTAAGGTGGTAGCTTTATTACTTTATTATAGGAGGCTAGAGAACTTGCAGCAAGGAAATCCTGTGTTTCTAAATTGAAAATATTTTCTATTTGTACCAGAAGAAGAAGAAAATGACCTCATCAAAAGGATATCCCAAATATTCTTTCTTATTTGTGCAAGCTGCTCAGTTCTAGACTGGTATTTTCTTCTATCAAAGCATATTTGTCAGCCATCTCTGTCTGTCTGTCCTTAGTTTAATCTCTATCTGCTTGTTTTGAGGACAGATTATAAAAGGTATCCTTCATATTAGGCCATGAAGAAGAAATGTTTTCTTCCTTAGGACTTAAACGATGTCTTAGAGAACTTATAAGCCATTTGAACCTGCTTCCTTCTCTTCTTTTCAATTCTGTACTTGGAAAACTGTTTTGCTTATGGCTCTGACTTCAGTGAAGAGCTGCAATCACTAATGGCCTCTCCACATTTTCTTATCCTCTACAAGGACAGGGTAACCCTTAGGAGTAACCCTTCTTTCATGCCTAAGGGGGTCTATGAGCCCTCCTTGAACCAGTCCATCAACCTCCCCACCTTTTTCCATCTCCTCTAACAAAAGAAGAGAGACTCCTGCGCTCCTTAGATGCCCAGGTTTTAACTTGACGAAACCAAGGACATCAGAAAATCTGATCAACTTTTTTTTCTTACAGGACAAAAAGTTAGTTCTTCCATAATCTAAACAAACAATTTCTAAATGGATTTCTAGTGCCATTTCCTTCTGATCCTCCTTTCATGGAAAACATCTCCCAGGTCTTGTTAAAGCACATTTCAATAGAGCTGTTGCTTCTTTTGAAGCCCTTTGTAAAGGTCTAGATTCTAAAACTCTTCTAGAAGCAACTACTTGGTCTTCTATCCACACCTTTACCAGACATTATAAGACTGATATTTTTTTTCCAAGGCTAGAGCTGGATTTGCTAGATCAATTCTTTGAGAAATCAAAGACCCTAGCTTAGCTTTTCAATGCACATCTGTCTGTATGCAGGCAGTTTTTGAAATCTTGTAGTCAGTTAGTAATACTGTGACAGTGATCCAAGGAAGGACATAATACAGTTGTGTAAGAACTTAGTGTAACAGTAGATGTCTGACTGATCAGTGTTGCGGTACTGCATCCCACCCTCATTCCCCCATGTTGCTCACTGGATGAGGTGGGCAGATCTTTTCTTCTTTTTCCTCTTCCTTTTGCTATTTATATAATTTCTATATTTGTATATAGTTTACCTCTTCTTCTGCTTCGGTATCCATTTCCCTGATCTGAGGAAAGAAAGTCCTGAAGTAATTTGAGCCAATGTATACCTTATGTACCTACGAGCACTCTTAAGCCTTGGTTGCACATCAGAAGTATGGCACAAGAAGGCAGCCAGGCTTTGGTATGCTGGCCGAACATATAGCTATCCTTGGGAGGATATCCCTTTACTTAGTAATACTGCAACAGTGATCAGTGCAACATCTGCTGTTATGGTAAGGTCTTACACATCTGTGAAAGAAAAATAAGAGCAAAACTGATAACACCAAGAAGAGTAGTTCCAGAACCGCAAAGTGAAGACAATAGTTCGTAAAAAAGGTAAGTCCTTTATTAGTTGCCAAGTGGTAAAAATCCAAAGACAGTTGGTACAAAGCAGCAAAATCAGACCAAATGGTAAAAATCCAAAGTCAGTAGGTACAAAACAGCAAAATCAGACAAGCGCTTGGAGAATGCTGCTTTTTCAAGTCAAAACAGTTGCCTGCAGTGAGGCAACTGTTTAAATGAGGATGTTAATTAGTCACATGTTTGGTTAGAGCTGAGTTGCATTAAGAAACAATTGAGACTGTTTTGAGCAAATGAACAGCCAAATAATAAAATGAAACATTAAAATGTGCATAGGTTAAATTGACATTGCATTGTTTATACATGACTGGTAAACCAAGTGAGTGTTATGATGAAATTAAAAACTTTGCTTGTCCAAAAGGTTTGGATAGAAATACAAATACAAATACAAGTGGAAGTTTAAAAAAAGCTGTGTGTGATCCAAGTGAGTTTGAAGTCAGCAGTCCTGTGTAATATGAGAATCAATGTAGTGCTGTTATGTTAGCCTTAAAAATAGATGTTGTGATGCATATGAATTTGCGCTACTTGGTGACTTGGGGCAAGTGTGTTCAATGGGCAAAGAAACAGTGTTGAAAAATAGTGAAAATAGGATGAGACATGCTATAATCTAGCCCTTCTGAGCTTCAGAACCGAGCCTATACTAAGTGTGCCATTTAACCCCGGGGGCCTGCCTGCATCTAGCTTGAGTTGCCAGACAAGCTCCCTGTATTCCATATTACACAGGACTGCTGACTTCAAACTCACTTGGATCACACACAGCTTTTTTTAAACTTCCACTTGTATTTGTATTTGTATTTCTATCCAAACCTTTTGGACAAGCAAAGTTTTTAATTTCATCATAACACTCACTTGGTTTACCAGTCATGTATAAACAATGCAATGTCAATTTAACCTATGCACATTTTAATGTTTCATTTTATTATTTGGCTGTTCATTTGCTCAAAACAGTCTCAATTGTTTCTTAATGCAACTCAGCTCTAACCAAACATGTGACTAATTAACATCCTCATTTAAACAGTTGCCTCACTGCAGGCAACTGTTTTTGACTTGAAAAAGCTTGGCATTCTCCAAGCGAAAGCACTTGTCTGATTTTGCTGTTTTGTACCTACTGACTTTGGATTTTTACCATTTGGTCTGATTTTGCTGCTTTGTACCAACTGTCTTTGGATTTTTACCACTTGGCAACTAATAAAGGACTTACCTTTTTTACGAACTATTGTCTTCACTTTGCGGTTCTGGAACTACTCTTCTTGGTCTTACACATCTGTGCTTTCTTCCTCTAAGCCTGTTTACTCATAGTCTGCTGGAGTGAATAATAATTTGAAATACCTCGCATAAAAATAAATAGTAATAAATATAAAATGACACAAGCCCATAAAGCAGAATGAATCGACAATTTTTATTTTATTTTATTTATTTAATTTATTTAACATTTGTTGACCGGGAATGTCCGACTAGGTTCCACAGAGCCTGTTTTCAGAGGAGGCCCGGGGAGAAATGCTCCAGATGAGGACAACAATGTATTTGTTAAATAATGAATAAATGGATGAACTTTAAATCTGCATACAAGTATTTGTTTGAACAACCTAGCTGTTTGAACACTTGGTTTGTGTTAATAAACATTTTTGTACTGATATGGAGTTTATTTAGTTTTTTCTTAAATAAATAGCACCCATACGGATTAAGGATTTTGCTGGGAAGTCATTCACTCTTTATTAATCAGATCTTTACCTAACCTTCCTGCTCATCTTTTTATGAGTTCTTGCTGTTAAGGGAATAAGAGATTTCCAAGATAAAATAACTTGTGCTCATTTGGATACTGTACTTGCCATTTTTACAAGGAAAGGCAGGAAATGAGCAATTTATGTAATGTTGACGTGAACAGAATGTATATAGTATGAAGATAAGAGAGAAATTGTTAGTACTTTTTTTTTTCTTGTCCTTTACCTAAGTATGTACCTATGGCACTTTTAAAAAATATGTTAAAAATAAAACTTCTAACAGCTTGTAATGATTGGTATCTGTGCATACACAGCATCACAACATTATCTCTACCTGATAGGATGAGCAGCATGCCTGATCTTAAAGAATGTATAGTTAAGGCACTAATATTCCAGGAGACTATTATATGAATGACAAGTAAGGAAAAGGATTACTACTGGAAATGTTCTGTTTCCTGTATGTATTCCTTAGGTCACACAAGTATAGCTACAATGCTTATTCCTCTGTCTCTTATGGATCAGCTATTTAATCCCATCAAAATATTTTACTTTTAACATGTAATCATTATTTACACACTCATATACATGCTATTCTTCTAGCTGCAGATGATATATTTGAAATCACATTGCTTTCATTGACTTTTACTCTAGACAAGGATGGACTAGAGTTGAATTCAAATGCCATATTAGCTAAGTTATTTTGTTTTTGCTTTTAGGTGTTACGTTTCTTTGCCATTTGGGATGATACAAGCAGCATGTATGGTGAATCCCGACTGTTTATCATACACTACTATCTGGTGGATGACACTGTAGAGATCCGTGAAGTGCAACAAGTAAACAGTGGTAGAGATCCATTCCCTGTACTGTTGAGGCGTCAACATCTTCCTAAGACCAAGTATATTGTTGATAGTAAGTTCCTGTCCACCTGTATATTTACTTATTTTTTTATTTACTGAATATTATTGACAGTCTACAGTCTATTTGCACTCGATATGCAGGGGAAAAGCTTTTCTATCTAGTATAGCACGTGTGTGTTTCTACTAAGTTAAAGTGCAAACAGTGAATTGGATGTATAATGCTGCAATTACTAACATATATAATAGAAATTCTGGTTTATGGCATGAAGTTGTAACCATGGACATTAATTATGTGTGTGTGTTTGTGTGTGTGCTTGTCTGTATTAATCCATAATGTTTACTGTTTGAAGTAAGTCCAAATAAATAGTGCTCAAAGTGCTCCAAAAGAAAACCAAGTAAAATAAGGGAGCACAACGTTGCGAGTCCACAGTACTATTTTAATGTTAAAAATAATAAACCAAAGTTGTTAAGCGCTTTCATCAACTAGTATGACTTCTTCAGAACAAAATACCATTAAAAATTTCAAGTTTAAATACATATTGCTGGTTAGTCATTGGTTCTAATCCAACCAATTCTGTCAATGAAAAATCACTGCTCATGAATATATAAACACCAGTTAGTTAAAATTTAAATAATTTTACACAATAATAAATAAAACAAAAATCAAATACTCTCAAAACACAAATAATATAAAATACTAGTCCATCACAGTATGAACTCATCATACAAAAAATATGTATATATAGCCACAAATGTTTTTACAAATTACTTTGATGTTACTAAACTAACTCTGCCTTTTCTTTAAGAATGGGCATTATAGTAATATGCTCATTGAGTCCTGGTGGATAATCAGTAGCTAGCCTTAAATGCCACAATAGCTCCTTTTTATACAACACATTTTGCCAATCTCCACCCCTAGCTTCAACTGTTACAAATTCAAGTATACCAAACTTAAAGCATGTAAACTTGGTACATAAAATACTATGCTTGTATAATGCATTGGTATCTTTCTTGTTTTTAATATCATAAAGATGTTCATATATCCTGGTCTTGAACATTCTCTCTGTCTTCCCTATATAAAAGGAAGAACAGGTACTACACCTAGCTATATACACTAGTTTGCTAGAACAACAATTGCCACTTTTTAGGAAAACATGACTTTTATTTTGATTATCAAGGGCAATAGAGCTATCTTGCAGTATATAAGAACAATAGGAGCACCTACCACAAGGTTTACTTCCACATCTTTTATCCTGTCTATTGTTGGAAACATGACCTGCCTCCAACAAGGACTTCATATTAAGTCCTACCTTTGTGGAAAATATGGGTTTGTCACCCAATATACGGAATATCTCAGTATTTGTTTTAAAGATGTTCCAATTTTTTTGTCAAAATTCCTTTAATCTGAGAATACAAAGGACTATATTGCACTACACAAGCCTGTTGGAAATTAGGTTGATCCTGAACTATCATATCATTAGGTTCATTATTTAATCTGTCACCACCAGTACCTAATAAGGGTATATAAGTGCCATCCCATTTATTAAGAACATCTGCAAGTATAGGGTCAATAAAATGTCCTGGATACCCTCTCTCTAGAAACATATCCCTTAGATTTTTAAACTCTGTTATCACGTCATTTTTCATAGTTGTCGTCCTAGCTATTCTTATAGCTTGGCCCTTTATAATGCTTTTTTTCTGATGAATTGGGTGGTGACTAGTATAATGCAAATAATTATTGCAAAACGTATTTTTACGGTAGATTTTGGACATAAAACCATCCTGGCCTTTAATGATCTTAGTATCCAGGAAATTAATTTCTTGTTTATCAAACTGGTAGGTAAACGTTAGGTATTCTGTAGTTTGATTCAAATACTGAACAAACTCAAATATTTGTTCTGGGTGTCCCTTCCACAAAATAAAAATATCACCCAAAAATCTACCGTAATATATAACATTGGAGGAAAATAATTAATTTTGAAAAATATACTTGTGTTCCCAACCCAGGAGAACTAAGTTAGCATACAAGGGGACGCAGGCAGCACCCATGGCGACCCCTTTAAGTTGCTGAAAGTATTCCCCTTCAAAAAATATATAATTATTTTCTAATATAAGATTCATTAGTTCACATATAAGTAATACTTCATCTGGGATCAAAGATGAATAAGTAAAAAGAATGTCCTCAAACAAGCATAAACCTTCTGCTTTCGGAATACAAGAAAAAAGGTCCTGGACATCTATAGTAAAAAAAAAAAACTATCAGCTGACCATAATTCCTTCTTAATTTGTCCTAAAAATTCCCATGAGTCCTTTAGTAAATGGGGAAATTTATTCATAATATGTTTCAATTTTTTGTCCACATATACTCCTAGATTATGCGTTTTGGAACCTGCAGCTGCTACGATAGGGCTAAAAGGTGGCTTTCTCAAGTTCTTATGTATCTTAGGTATTCCAAAGATCACTGGAATCTTAGGATGTTTGTTCAGTAAAAAATCATAGTCATCCTTTGATATTCTCTGGTCCATTAAATTTTCATATAGATAACTGTTTAATCTATGATATGAGATATATATTTCATTTTTAGAACATAAAGAATAATTATCCGCTTTGAATAATATATTTTGCATATCATTAGTATAATCTTCTGAACTGTATAAGACCACCCCACCTCCTTTATCAGGTGTCATGATTCTTATTCCCTTTTCTTCCTTTAAGGTCTTTAAAAGGTTCCTCTCTTCAAAATTTAAGTTGGTAAATAATCTTCTTTTCTCTCCCCATACTTTGTATAGGTCATCTTTGACCAATTTTTCATAAGCAGTAACTAGCGGATGCAATGGAGGATTAAATGTACTACTTCTCTTGGGAATATCTTTCAATTCACTCTAGAGGCTTTATCCGAAAACATAATATTCAGATTTAGTTTCCTTAAATATAGCTGTAAGTCAACCATTACTTTAGCTATGTCAGGTACATTAGTTGGAACAAATTGAAACCCTTTGGAGAATAAAGAAAAGAGTTCTTTAGTAATAGGAACCTCAGAATAGTTGTATATATTGAAGCCATTTAAACTGTATTGGATATTATCTATACACTGTATTTGAACTACAGAACCTACCACTTGGTGTAACCGTGGTTCTGCTGTGTTGCCCTGCTGTAGGTTTTGTATGTCCCTTGTCTGCGATTCGCTATTCTCTCCGAGCGTCTGGGAAGCAAAAAATCCTGAGGATCAACTGGATAATCTGACTCAATTTCCCTATAATTATCACTATGTAGTTCAAAATTAAAGTTAGAAATAGATTTAGCCCTCTCAGCCTTTTCATTTGCTGCATTATTAATATAATCATGTTCTCTTTCATGAAAAACTAATTTATCTGTGGGATATTCCTTGTGTAGTTTATACTGTCTACTGTCCCTATCTAATTTCTTAACTTTTTTCTTAAAAATATTATCACATTTTTGATCCACCCTGCTGATAATTTTATAATACAAATTTTCATACTGTGCAAATAATAAATCAGTAATATTTTTTCATTTAATACATTCACTTCATCACAAAGCCTTGTTTCCATTGCCTCATAAAAAGAGACAATTTTACCTAATAATTCCAAACCCCATTTGTTGAACATATCAGTAAATATCTTAACAGTATCAGTATCATAATAAATTCCATAAGGAAATTTAAAGACTCTTAGTCCTTGTGGAACCATTCATACTGTGATGGACTAGTATTTTATATTATTTGTGTTTTGAGAGTATTTGATTTTTGTTTTATTTATTATTGTGTAAAATTATTTTAATTTTAACTAACTGGTGTTTATATATTCATGAGCAGTGATTTTTCATTGACAGAATTGGTTGGATTAGAACCAATGACTAACCAGCAATATGTATTTAAACTTGAAATTTTTAATGGTATTTTGTTCTGAAGAAGTCATACTAGTTGATGAAAGCGCTTAACTACTGTTTGAAGTAAACCAACACGTATGGCACTGGGGAGATGATATGGAAGCACAATTGTTAAGGTTTAGGTATAAAGTTTCCCATTTGAAAGGCATGTTTAGTCTTCAGATGACTTGTTGAAACAAGGTTCTGTCTGCTTGAGATGGCAGTAGTTCATGTGCATGTAGACGATCCCATAGCACTTATCAAAAAGAGTAGGGGATTTTCCCTGCTACTCTGGTCAAATTTCCACTTGTTGGTATGAGTGCCACATTGGGATCTGCCCTGAAAAAAGGCAGCTAGCTCAGTGAAAGTAATTAAGTCATGGAAACAGAGGACCTTAGGAGTTATATAAGTTAAGTGATCACAAGGACCATTCAATGCCTAGCCAGATGCACCTTAAAGCAGACATATTTAAAAGTTCTTTCCATCACCTTTCTTTCCATTACTTTGAAAGCATGTAGTATTGCTCACCTCCAAATCATGCAGGGCTGTACAGTAATATACTAGTGTAACTTTGTGCCTACCCATCCAGTCATCAAGACTAACCTTGAATTGGGGCGTGGCCAAGGATGAACACAGGATAGCAGCAGATTTCTTCAGCTCCACCAATTTCATTACATTGACAGGAATTAATTGCTTAAAAAATTAATTTTTGAAGCAATTTTCTTTCTAAATATGTTTGTTTTATATAGTTATTGAACTATATCTAAAAAAGAAAGGAAATCTTAATAATATTCCTGTCAGAAATTACTTTGGAAATTTTCCTGTCAGTTTATCAGTCTGAAATGAGTTCCAGTAAGACAAATTCTCAAGACTCCAGCATCAAGAAAGAACTTTAGTCTCTGATAATTATAGTCCAGCAAATTACTGCTAAGATGGATAAAATGGATACTAAAATAGACACTTTCATAGAAAAAACTACAAAACAAATAGACTTGTTACATATGGACCTGCAACAACAGAAGATCCAGATGACAGGCATATAAGAAGCTGTGAATGACATGGAAAATAGAATACAAGAAGAGGAAATCAACATTGAGTTTCTGCTGAAACAAAATACACATTTACAAACAAAGCTGGATGACCTGGAAAATAGATCTAGGCACAATAACATTAGGATTTTTGGACTGCCAGAAAATATTGAAGGTAACAATATTACTTCTTTTTAACAACATGGCTCCCTAAAACTTTAGATTTACCAGAAGCATTCTCTTTTGGTATCGAAGAGCACATAGATCTATAGCTAATACTAACTCTAACAAAAACTATCCTAGATCAGTTATAGTTAGATTTCTATCATCTTTTGATAAAGAGATGGTTCTTAAATCTGCTTGGGCTAAAGCTCCTGTTAAGATTAATGAAACAACTGTGCGTTTTGACAATGACTATTCTTCCATGGTATTAGCTAAAAGAAAAGTTTTTCTGCCACTAATAAGGGAGCTTAAAAAGCACAGTTTAAAACATACCTTCTGTTTCCTGCCAAGCTTAAAATCTTCCTTCCTGATGTTCCTAAAATTTTCGATGACATAGACTCTGCTTTACTGTTTATCAAAAAAAATAAGATTTTGGAAAAAATAGAAGAAATGGAATGGGCTAGTCCTTCGTTAAAGAGACTGGCAACTGAAACTTCGTGGAAGACTTCAGAGAAGAAGAAGAGACTAAAAAACAAATGATTTGTACTATGTTTTTTTTCTCTCATCATTTTATTTTATTATTAATCTTTTAAATATAGTTCCTGCATTTCAAGAAACAACAAATATTTTGAAAAGATTTAATCAAAGTTATTCTCTGTGTGCAAAGAAATGTTTTGTTTCATAACTAGTCAAAATATCTGGAGATTTAATGGCAAGCTGTGATTTAACTTGTTTCTCTTTCTGAAGAGGAAAAATAAGGTCAGTAATTTGATATATTTTTTCCTTTAAAAGTTTATATGTTCTTCAAATGCTATTCCTAATTATACTTTCTTGATTACACTGCTTATGCTTGTTTGTAAATAATCTGTCATGCTTTAACTAATAATAATTAGAACTAAATAATAGTAAATAATATGTTTTATTTTTAACTCTATTAATATAAACAGTAAGTAACATTCTATGGTATATACTTCTTATAGCTTTCTCTTACATTTTTTTTATTTCTGCCTTACACCCTTTTACTTTTTATTCTCTTTTCTTTTCTTTATTAATATATAGAAATGCTTTTGATCATATAGACACAGTAAATAATAAGATTTGCATAGGAGTTGAGTTGGGACAAAAATGTTGAGTTTTGTTACTTATTAATAATTTTGGGCTTGATTTCACTTACATAGAGTCTGTAATAACCTGTAGAATGCATCGTGGAGGTTTTGTCATGTTTAGATGCATTTACACTGCTAAATGAATGTTTGTCACTAGTTTTTAATAAGTTTCCCGCCAAAATGTTAAGAGAGACAATCTGGGATGTGGGCTGTCTCATGCACAGTGTCCATGAGCTACTTCAAAAGCTTCAACTCTCAGAATTCTCACAGAGAAGCTGAAAGCAGCTAGTCTCACCTTTGACCTACATATAACACTGACACATCACAGATACAGGAATGACACTACCTAATTATACTTTCTTGATCACACTGCTTATGCTTGTTTGTAAATAATCTGTCATGCTTTAACTAATAATAATTAGAACTAAATAATAGTAAATAATATGTTTTATTTTTAACTCTATTAATATAAACAGTAAGTAATATTCTATTGTATATACTTCTTATAGCTTTCTCTTACATTTTTTTATTTCTGCCTTACACCCTTTTACTTTCTACTCTCTTTTTCTTTTCTTTATTAATATATAGAAATATTTTTGATCATATAGACACAGTAAATAATAAGATTCGCATAGGAGTTGCGTTGGGACAAAAGGTTGAGTTTTGTTACTTATTAATAATTTTGGGCTTGATTTCACTTACATAGAGTCTGTAATAACCTGTAGAATGCATTGTGAAGGTTTTGTCATGTTTAAATGCATTTACACTGCTAAATGAATGTTTGTCACTAGTTTTAATAAGTTTCCGCCAAAATGTTAAGAGAGACAATCTGGGATGTGGGCTGTCTCATGCACAGTGTCCATGAGCTACTTCAAAAGCTTCAATTCTCAGAATTCTCACAGAGAAGCTGAAAGCAGCTGGTCTTACCTTTGACCTAGATATCACACTGACACATCACAGATACAGGAATAGCAGATTAATAATATGTGTTAAAATCCTATGTCCCAAACATATACATTACTATAACTCATTTAATTAATCTGATTGACAAGCATAAATAATTTTATAACTCTATACTGGAAGAAATTGTCATGTGATATATTTTAAAGCAGTAGTATAGCATGTTTGTAAAATCTGGTTACTAAAATGTGTTTGCTGTGCATTATTTTGTATAAAGCAGACAGATTTATTGAAGGGACAGCAATGTAAGATGGTGCTCAGTAAAGATACAACTCAGTGAGATCAGATATATATATATATATATATATATATATATATATATGTATGTGTGTGTATGTATGTGTGTGTATGTGTGTGTGTGTTTGTGTGTATATGTGTGTGTGTGTGTGTGTGTGTGTGTGTGTGTGTGTGTGTGTGTGTGTGTGTGTGTGTGTGTGTGTGTGTGTGTATGTGTGTGTGTGTATACATGTGTATATATATATATATATATATATATATATATATATATATATATATATATATATATGTATATGTGTGTGTGTGTGTGTATGTATATATATATATATATATATATATATATATATATATATATATATATATATATATATATGTGTGTGTGTGTGTGTGTATGTGTGTGTATGTAGATATGTATATAAATGTTTCTGAGAATCTGCTTAACTATGAAGTATGATTTATAACAATTTCTATGAATACAATATTTTATTCTATTGGCAATAATGAGTTTGAGTAAATGCTCATATACAAGCAATTCAAGGTTTTTTGGAAGCTGTTAACTGTATTTACATGACAGAAAATAGATGCATCCTAATATATGTAATGTCTGAATCATATTAGCCAAAGTTTTTGATTTAAATGAATGTTAGAACTTATTTTTCTCTCCTCTTGATTTCTAACATCAAGATTATTTGAATGCTATTTGAATACAAGTGTTTTATATTACATGGATGTATATAGTAGTATGAACAGTTTTAAAAAAAAAAAAAAAAAAAAAGGTTTATTTTAGTTTATATGATGCTGTTTTACCAAATGTGTAGTCTTGTCTTGCTAGATAATTGAATTGAAAACTGTTAACTTCAGTTAAATATAACTAGTATTAAATTGATAAGGTGGTAGCTGACGTACTGCTGCTTAGGGTAGGGGTTAACTTGAGTGGTAAATACTACTCTAAGTTGGAGTTTACAACTCCAGGCTGGATGCAAGGTTTAATCCTTACATTATTTTCACTTGTTCATTGTTATTTGTATATAGTTTTGACATCCATAATATATTTTGTACATTCATTGTCACTACAAACAAAATTGAATCCTATACGAAATCCCATAAGAGATTCAATAAATACAGCTATATTTAAAGGTACACCTAAAGGAGGAGATATAACATTACTTATCTTGTTATTTGTTATTTTGATCATAAGATTCTTAAGTTTTAAAAATGCCAAATGACATCTTTAAAAGGAATTTCTTTAAACATTAATGGATTGAATAATCCATGTAAAAGGGCAAGCCTAATAAGATACATTAATTTACATAAGGCCAACTTAGTCTTCCTACAAGAAACCCATCTCTTGAAAAAAGATATTGATAAACTAGCCACAAACAAATATACAGTATTGGTTAGTTCAGAGCACACTCAGAAAAAAAGAGGAGTTGCTATTTTATGGAATAAAAGTATGCCCATTCCTAAAACCACTAAGTCTTTCAGGATGACAAAGGAATGTTTTGTATGGTTGCAATACAAATTAATGGGAAGACTTACACTTTAATTAATGTATATTGGATACCTGGAATTGGTATTAATACAGTGAAACATCATCTTGATAAGATCATATCATTCTCTATAGGAGATATTATTTTAGCTGGTGACTTTAATTGTATACTACATGAAAGTGATACTACCACTATAGGAAAGAAAAGAATTACATCTAATGCAAAACATTTAAAGGATTTTGCTAATTCTTATCATTTGAATGATATTAATAATCAGATAGATTCAAAATCATTACCATACACCTTTTTTTCTAACAGATACAAAACTTATTCAAAAATAGATAGGGTCTTTATTTCTAACCAGATGGTAACAGATTTAATTAATTCCAAAATCATTTCATGTCCTATATCTGATCATAATTCAATTGTTTTTGAATTCATGATAAAAATACTCATAATGTTCAGATCAAAAGGATACCAGCATACTTAACTCAACTAAAAGACTATAAAGAATATATACTTTCAGAAGTAAAACATTTTTAGACATAAATAACACTCCTGAAGTCTCCATTGTTTATGTTTGGGATGCCTTAAAATCATATCTATATGGACAAAGTATCAGATGGTATAATAATAAAAGGAAATCTTGGGATAAGGGATTGTTAGATATTCAAAGTAAATTAGACTCTTATAAACATAATAATAAAGAAAATATTATGGACAAGAAAGTTATTGAAGAAATAAACAAACTAAATGAGAAATACAAAGAAATTTTAACTCATAAAGTTAAAATAACTTTAGAGAAATACAAGTTTTGTCTTATTCAATAAACCCCAAATACTTACATAGACTTAAAAATAAAACAAAAAGGTTGAATAAACAAAACCATATCAAAGAAATCTTTTCTCTAAGGAAAAGAAGAATGTTTCTAGTATACCAGAAATACGAGATGAATTTAGAAATCACTTTCACAAAATTAACCATAATAATATTAACATGGAACCTAAAGATAAAATAAAGGAGTTTATAACCACAAATATGAATAAAAAGCTTAATAAACAACAGATTAAACTATTGGACAAGGGTATTTCATATACAGAAGTTATTACACAAATAAATAAGCTTAAATCAAACAAAGCACCGGGTAATGATGGTATTATACCAGAGATATATAAAATCCTTTCTAAAATACATATTCATTAATACATAAGGTTTTATTCTGGCCCAAACTGAGTTAATAACCCCCCCCATCTTGGCAATATACATTTATTTTGCCAATTTTAAAACCTAATAAAGATCCAACTAGATGTTCTTCATATCGGCCCATCTCATTACTTAATGTTGATTATAAAATGTTTATGAATATCTTTGCTGATAGATTGAAGACAATCATTCCCGGCATTATAGATATAGATCAGACAGGCTTCATTGTAAATATAAATACTTTTGATAATATAAGAAGAACTTTAACATTAATAGATTTTGCAAATAGGAAAAAGAAAGATTTAACACTTATTAGTCTTGATATAAGTTCAGCATTTGATTCAGTAAGTTGGGACTATCTGTTTACCTTAATGAAGTGCACAAACTTCTCGGATGCATTTGTAAATCTAATTGAACATTTATACAAAGGAACGTTGGCTTATATTAAGGTAGGAACATATGTTTCACAAAAATACCCATTCTTAAAGGTACAAAACAAGGATGTCCACTTTCTCCACTATTATTCACTTTAGTAATGGAGCCTTGGGCTAATTTGATCAGAAACAGTACTGACATAGAGGGTTTTGAAATAGATGAAAATACAACATCCAAAATTCAACTTTTTGCAGATGATGTTCTAATTACATCAGCAGGATCTAATTCTTCTATACAGTCTCTATTTGATAACATGATGAATTTTAAAAGTATTTCTGGTTTAATACTCAATGAAGAAAAACTAAAATACTACCTATATATACACGAAAAAATATTCTCATTAGTGATTTTACTAAATATGTACCCAATTCAGGTCAGATAACTTATTTAGGTATAATACTATCTAAAGATATTAAATCTATTATATATAATAATTATAATACCTGTTTTCTTAATATACAAAATCTTTTAATACCTGGAATAATATGTTTTTACTATGGAGGAGAGACTTACAATTATTAAAATGATAATATTCCCCAAGATTTTATACTTAATACAATCAATAATACTTCCACCTACAAAATAATTATCAAGAAACTGAACACACTAATGTTAAATTTCTTATGGGCACCTAATAGACCTAGGATTGCATTAAAGAAACATACTAATAGCTGGTCTCAAGGGGTATTTCTTTTCCAGACTTTAATTTATATACTATCTCTTCTATTGTAAAAGTTATTACTTTATTAATAGATCAGTCATATGTCACAAAATGGAAAGATTATTGGGAGCTAATTAGTATACACTTCATGAAAATCTCCTTAACACATAAAAATATGATTGTAAATAACTCCATGTTATGGTTACTAAAGGAATTTTGTACTTCACCTATTACACCTAAACATATGGTTTGTTACCCATTAAATATTATTATTAGTTATCGTAACTTTATATTCATGCACCCTAAGTATAGGGAATGGAATTTTATTGTATTTCCTATAATGTATACTCAGGGTATGCTTTTGTCATCTACATCTGAAGGAACTCATTTAGCTATAGATAATGATCTAAAGTACTGGTATCAGTTGATATCTGATAATAAAGTTAAAAATCTAGATTTCTTAAAACAAGAATTTGATCTAAGAGAAACTTGCTGGTTAGAGGTTCAGACCTTTAGACAACATCTCATTAATAAAATAGATTTAGTGTCTATAACTGTTAAAGAATCTATTCCAACACTGATTGATTACTTGATATTAAATTTACAACGTAAAGTTTCTGATAAAGGTAAACTTTCATACATACATAAAGTTATCAGACAAGAAACTTTTTACAGTGTAGATTCATACTGGAATTATTTCACTTCTATTAATGGGGACCCACCAAATCAACAAGATAAACAATATATATTGGAATCTGCTTATAGAAGTACGTCTTCCATTGTCTGGAGACTTTATACATGGAAATTTTTACATAGATCTTTGTATACACCTTTGATGATGAATAAAATAAATAATAAAGATAATCTATGTAAGAGATGTAATGTAGAAATTAATGCTGACTGGGCTCATATGTTTTATGACTGTATAAAATTGAAAGAATACTGGAAGTCAATTAATGAATTTTGCAGGCTCTTTTTACAGATAATTTCATTATTTCTAAATCTCTTATATTATTCAACACACCTGTACCTCAAAGTGTTAAAAAGGTTAAGCTTCCCTTGTTATGGTCTATTCTAGCAGTGGCTAGGAAAATAATAACTAGAAATTGGATTTCAGATACACCTCCTTCGTTCAATGAATTTAAAAATGTTATGAATATAGTGTGCCATATGGAAATAAACACAATTAGGACTAGAACAAATAGAAAAACATCTTATTTTATTGTATGGGATAATTTACAAAATTTGTTAAAAAAATTTAATTTCAATAGCATGGTATTTTAGTTTAATTAATTGATCTGATTGTAGTGGATGTCTTTGTAAATACTTTAGTTGTTTTGTTGAATATTATAATAATACCTATTTTTAATTACTTGTATAAAATTGTTATGATATTTCTCTTATATGTTAAAACAATAAACCTGTTTTGAAAAAAAAAAGACTAACCTTGAAGGTAGACAAAGTAGTGCTTTGTTTGCCCTATAACCAAAACTTATTCCATAGGATGGGAATATTTTGAGTTAGAAAACTATCCCTCCAACAAGTCTTGTTTTTCTGTTGGTGTAGATTTAGATTCCTAGTTCAGGTGTTTGTAGAGCCACTGGTTTTATAAAGAAATAGTAAGTCAAACATTATGGAGTCTTTCATGCTCAAACCAGGTCAGCTTGTAGCAGCTGTAGACTACTGAGTATAAGGAGAGTCATATTAATCTCTCAGAGTAGTTGAAAGATTTAAGGCCTTTTATTTTCTTAGTCTTGGTTAGAAATGTTGGGAGCCTTTCCAGCTGAATGGTATGTTTGGGTTTGTACATACCAGAGCAAGCACTATATTCCATGAAGGGTCTATAGGATGACTTTATTTTGATCTTGAAGTTATTCCCCTTGCAAATTAACTAGGCCACAAAGAAGGATTGACTCACCATGGTGGAAATATGATGATCAAAGAGTAAATAAATAAAAGAAAAGAAATACGATTTTGCTTCACATAAATATTTCAGAAGGAGTTGCTTGGGCCAGCTTAGCAAATGTTTCATTTCAATATCCACTAAAGAAGGCTCCATGCAAGTGCTGTAATATAAAAACTGGAACTGTTTTCAGATGTCTGCTTATTCAAACAAGAATCAATCAGCTAGACTCTGCTTAAAGAAACAAAATGCTTTTTTGCCCCTCCTTTTGTCAAGATGTATTTTTCCATTGTTGATCTGTTGATCTATCTGGCACAATGTCAGTTTTTTTTTTCCAATTTTATTACAAAACTATCCTTGGAATTCAGAAACATTCGCCTCATTGAGGTAGGCAAATTTGAGTGATGAGCAACCATACACAGGTTGTGTGTGATCAAGAGACACACTGACTGTAAGCAGGGAGCAAGAGTAACATATTTGCTTCTATATGCACATGAACTACTGCCATCTCAAGCATATATATATATATATATATATATATATATATATATATACATATATACTAATTGAATATAATAACATAAATGAGCAACTTTATTTAAATAAGTGTCTCCATGTATGCAAATAAGAGAAAGCAAGATGACACATTCAGAAACATAAAGTCCATGACATAAGGCGACACTTCCAGTGAGTTTGACTTCTGTGAAATCCCAGTATTAAAGCAGTGTAGTAGTGGGACTATTTTAAGGGTAGCCACAACTTTAGCACATGTGTATATAAAACAGGCTATTATTCCTACTAGTAGCCATGGTGGTGGTTGTCATCCTTAGAGACAACATGTCATCCATCCAAACTTAAAATTTCATGACCTTCACAATACTGACATTGTAGACTAGTACTTTGTGGATAGGAACAAAATACAGAAGCTGATAGGCATGTGCTGCCTTCATCTGCAGGCCTGAGGGAGTCATAGATTACCTATCTTAGTGGATACTATAGTATGTGTGGCTTTACAAGTATTCTAGCTACAGGGACCGTTCAGCAAACAGGGGACACAGTATGGATATCCAAGGAATCTGCTTCTAGCATGCTTCATCAATTTCTCAATGCTATGCTACAGCATGTGAGTAGGGATATGTGGTTTCTACATAACACAGAAGGGAGAGAGAGAACAAAACTATGTGGGGTTTCAATGATATAGACCGTTTCCTTGAAATGCAGGGACCATAGACCCTACTCACTTTGGAATAAAGCCACCACTTGGTGAGTTGGGAAGAAAATATGTGAACCATAAAGGTTCTCAGTCTGTCATTGTGTGCTTTACCACAGCAAGAGTCTGGAAATAGTGTTCTTTGAGTATGCCTTTCTGTAAGGTAGAGTTACTGCAAATGTATTAGTGGCAAGCCACAACAGAAAATGTTGAAAATTAAGGTTCAAATCCACTTCATACAACAAAATTAAAGATCCAGAGCAAGTACTGACCATAAATAATATTCCTGCAGCTAAAAATATCAGGACATTAGTAAAATACTTTGCAGAGTCATCGGAAGAAAACAGCATGGAAACAGATAAACTTAGCAGACATACACAACTTAATCCACAAAATAATATGAATGGTGAGGCATTCCCTGAACCTTCTGGCTGTAGCAATAGTGGGTTTAATGAGAGGGCTCTAAAAGCTTCATAAACAAGATGATAGTTAACATAGGCAGTTTTGCTGCCTCTTCTAAAAAAATGTTAAGTTTGCCAACTCTAACTAGGCTTCTGCGCAAAGTTGTACTGAACTCAGTACTGCTATCTCATTGAAAAATGTTGAAACAATGTGCAACATTGTAACTAATGCTGAAATTAGTGACCTAGCAGATACACTTGCACAGAAGCTGCAGTTGATTGTTACCAAATTAGAAGGTTTAGAGGTGGCTGTTGCTAACATGAACCTTTTCCATGAGAAAAACAATGAAAGTTGAACAGCAACAAACTAAAATACCGAAAAAATTAAACAGCAGGAAGACAAACTCGAGGTGATGAATTTCATTGCAAAGTTAGACTAAGGTTATTAAAACACAAGAAAAATTCCAGCATAAATTATTGGATTTTGAAACAAGAGCCAGAAGAAAAAAATCTCAGAATACTAGGAATTCCTGAATCCTGGGATAACACTGGAGACATAGAAAATGCTTTACTTAGTTTATTTGCCACTGTTTTGGATATTAAAAACAGCATGTGAGTAGGGATATGTGGTTTCTACATAACACAGAAGGGAGAGAGAGAGAACAAAACTATGTGGGGTTTCAATGATATAGACCGTTTCCTTGAAATGCAGGGACTATAGACCCTACTCACTTTAGAATAAAGCCACCACTTGGTGAGTTGGGAAGAAAATATGTGAACCATAAAGGTTCTCAGTCTGAAATGGACAAAATTCATCAAATTAACTATAGGTGTTCTTTTATTTTTAATATAGATATTTGCAGACCAGTTGTGGTTAAGTTTGTTAAAAATAATAATGCGAAGAAATATTATAAGGAGCTATTTAATAAAAATGATTAACTTTGAAAGAGTCACAGTTTCTCTAAATGCAGACTTCTCACCAGAAAATCATTAAACAAAGCACGACCTTTTCTGAAATTAGAAAATATTATGGCAAAAAAGGTTAAAACTTCTTTTATTTATCCACTGAAATTATGGCTTATATGGAAACAAATGCCTATTTGGAAGTTAGACATATAAAGTATTAGTAAAGCTATGAAATAATTTCTGTCCCCAACAGGATCCTGTCTTCACTTTCTTCACCTTATGAAGGACTTTGTACCTTTGACTTTTGTGGATTTTAGTTTTGCTTCACCTTTTCCTTTCTTTTGTGCACAGGTGTGGTAGTGATAACTATTATGTTATTTTTTAACTGGATTCCCCTCTGGATTTAAGTAAGGCTTTTACTAAATGTCTGTTAAAATATCAAGTATAAATTTGAATGGAGTACATACTATTTCTATTTCAAACATAAAAAAGATATAAGCTTTATTATTGCTCAGGTAGAAGATTTTTTTTGTTGAAAGAAAGGAGTTGATATTTTGATAAAACTACTTCTAGGTATAATGTCACACACATTTATAAGAGTATGACTGGAATGGTTCTCATTATGAGAAAATATTCATTACAGCAGTGTCTGTTTACAGGTCCTTCAGCAATTATCAAGTTTTTTGTACAGTATTGTTGAGGATCTTCAATACCTAGCTGATGTTAAATCTGTCTGGTGGGGACTAGAATTTAGTCTTAGATCATAAAGCAGATTGATATTTCATAGCATTACACTCCTCATATTATACAACAGATAGTAAACTTTGCATCATTATTAACAAGAGAACCTTGTTGAAATATGGACAATTTTACCTCTCAATACTATTGGATATAGTCATATTTCAAGGATGAATTATGCTGTAGATTAAATTACTATCTAATTTCATCAGATATATTACAACTTAGTAAAATTAATAAGTTTTTTTTGTGCTCATTTACTGATCGCTTTAATATCAACCTACAAGTAAATTTGCTAGCTAGTAATGTTAAAAGTAGTATTAGAAGAATTTATGCTAATTGGTTCAATTTGCAAGAAACATACAATCAAAAAAGAGAGATTAACATTTATTGGACTATCCATAAACACTCAGCTGTTCCTTTAAGTATTAAATGGAATGCCTTTAAAGCTTAAATTTATGGAATTATAGCAAATATAGCATATTTTTATAATACAAAAGGGTCCAATAATATTTTATGGTTAGATGAACAGATTGATGTAATTACCAACTTATCTGTTGATTATAATACATATATTTGCAAATGGCAAGAGTTACTTGCTAAAAGAGCACAATACAAACACCACCTGTATTCAATGAAAGCTAAAAACACATTTAATAACTTTCTTTATTCTGATAAGATAGATACTGTGTTAGCATCACACCACAGACAGCAGCTTTATAAAAACAATTACATGATCACCTATGTAATAAAGAAAATTCCCACAATGAAATTCAAAAAAATATGGTGAATATTTTTTTAGCTATATACAACACCCAATGGAAAGAACATTTGTATGAATTAATGAATGGATTAGCAGTACACACTTACCTTATCAACAAATTGAATATTCGCCCATTTCTATACAAGATATTAAGCAGAGCATTAAAGAATTAAAAACAGAATAAAGGTTTTGGTTCATATGGTTTTATTGCTGAATTGTACAAGAGATGGTTCTTATTATATTCTAAATAAATGGTTGTTAACAATTCCCAAGTGGTTCCCCTCCAAGTTCAATGAATATTGCTTATACTATTTTAATTCTTAAAGAAAGGAAAAGGAAATGTATCCTAACATTAAAGACCAATATTAGCTCTTAATATTGTTTAGAGAATAATTGCTAGAACCTTTAATAAAAACTGATACAAAATTTAAAGAAAATGATTATCCTTACTTGGTTTGGTTTTTGCCCTAAAAATCTATAAATGATGCTAACAAATATTTATAAAGTAAAATGTATTATGTAGAGGAAAACCTTTTAACATACAGATAAGTGGATTTAATTCAAATAGATGCATATAATGCTTGTCCTCTTATTAAAACTTATTTAAATTGGCTATGTTGCAAGATTATAGATTTCCCCATGGTACAATTACAAAGGTTTGACTCTGTAGGAGTCAGACCTTGCACCACAGGAAATGGCTTTTTAGCTCCTTAATCCTCTAAGCCAACTGCCAAATGATATAATTACAAACAGCATTGGTAATGTTATTAATATTTCTATAACAAATACATTACAGAAAACATCTACCATACTTGTAAATTATCCAGGTAAACTTAAATGGGAAGATGCCTTAAACATTAAATCTGACTGCAAATACTGGAATATGAACCATTTTAACATTACTAAATACCATAAATCAATTAGCAACTCACCAATCGGTATAGGATCATAGGAAGTTACTAGGCTATTGGCCCTGAGGCCCTTATAAGCCTAGCCAAGAGTTTAGCCCATGTTTATACAAAAGTCAGCACCCAAAGCCCCTGTCCAGCAGGGACACGGGTAGCATCCACCTTGTTTCAAATAAAGATCAATAATCAATAACAGCTTGTGAAATCAAATATCAGCAACAACTAATAAAAGGCAAGGTTGTCCATTGTCATCTTACCTCTTTATTTTAGGTATTAATCCTTTATTGTATAAATTAAAAATTATCTTCACTACTTCAAAAATAGATAATACAAACATAAACGTGATATATGCAGATGTTATATTACTAATCACTTGTAATTATGATCAGGGCATTTTATGCTTAAAAGACATTTTAATGGATGCAGATCACTATTGGGCTATGAAATTAATTATGAAAAGTCTGAGAGAATGTTTCTGTTACACAGTTCTCATAATGATTGCAGAAAAAATGCATCTTCATTAATTCCAAGGTTAAAATTTTCACATTTCTTCAAATTCACTTCACAAAAAAACTTTCAACACATTCATGCATACACATACAATGAATATTAAAATAAAATTACTCAGAAGATGAATAATCTAAACATGTTCTTTTCTATTTTAGGCAGAGTTACTATAGTTAAAATGATTATTTCACTTACCATACTTTTTCCCTTACAGAATTTATTATCCCCACTTAATAATCAGGTTATAATAAAACTAAAAGATGTATTCAGAAATCTCCATGGAGGGGAGGTTCTCCTAGAATACCATGGAAGAATATTTGTGCTTCTAACCAACAAGATGGTTTAGACTTGCCTGATCATTTCAAGTGTATTTCTTTTATTTGTATTTGTTTTCTGGGGCAGAGCACTGATCTGCATACACCCTTTTCAGATTCAGTCCAGGAGTGACGTCTGGTAAAGTGACTTGTTCAGGATCACACAGTTAGTCAGTGGAAGCTGCGGGAGTCAAACCTTGCACCACTGAACCACAGGAAATGGCGCTTTAGCTCCTTAATCCTCTAAGCCAACTGCTAAATGATATAATTACAAACAACATTGTTAATGTTATTAATATTTCTGTAACAAATAAATTACAGAAACAGTCTAACGTAAACATTAAATCTGACTGTAAATACTGGAATATGAACCGTTTTAACATTACTAAATACCATAAATCAATTAGCAACTCATCCAATCAGTATAGGATCATAGGAAGTTACTTGGCTATTGGCCCTGAGGCCCTTATAAGCCTAGCCAAGAGTTTAGCCCATGTTTAGACAAGTCAGCACCCAAAGCCCCTGTCCAGCAGGGACACGGGTAGCATCCCAGGGGTGTGTTTTCTGTTTCCCATCCATTTATCCAGGTTGTGCTTGAAAAGGGACAATGAGGTACTCTGCTTGACATGGACAGAGAGTCTATTCCACAGATGGGGTAGTCTCTGGGTCACAAATCTGTCCCACTAACAAGTCCTATTGATGTCACAGACCAGGTTGAGGTCGCGCGTGTGGGTTACTCAAGTGGAGCTTGACTTGCGGATATGCAGTAGTCCTATCAAGGCAGGGCCTGAGATTGCTTTGTATGCCAGACAGAGGTTACCTCTGAGGAGTCTGTATGAAATTACAAATTTATCTTTGGTATTTATTATTCTCCACATAGACTATGTTTAATGAATGGCAAGTATTCAGCCCATTGTTGAGTCTGTAATTACAAACAAGCAGACACAATTCATTGTTGTTGGGAATGTCATCAAGTGAATGAATACTGGAAATTAATATATAAATGGATTGCCACTCTGATTAAGAAGAATATTCTTTTCAAAACTGAATTTTTTTTTTTGTTAGACTTGTTAGATATGATTTTCACAAAAATGAAGAAGCTATGTTGCTTAAATAGCTACTAAAAGAAAAATGCTAAAACTTTTAAGGGCTGGGAGGCATAATGGTTACAGTGTTTCCCTCACAAACAAAAAGTATAAGGTTTGATTCTCACCTTTAAAAAAAATTAGCTAAGCTTAAAATGCCCCCAAAAGGGCAACTAGCCGAGTACTTACCTGTAAACATCAGAAAAATGCACCTATGCCTTTTTTAAAACTACATGATTGGTGGTCTTTTTTATTTTCTGTATTTCTCTTTTGAATTTATTGTTTCAATGGATTTCACTAACTATGATCCACTGAGGTTTTTTTCATACAATAAAATAATAAAAAAAGAAAATAAAATAATAGGTGCTCCAAGTATTCTACAGCAACATAAAAAAAAGGTTTCTCACTCTGTCAACTGTCGGGTGGTCTGCAATGCACAGGGTGTTGTCTAGAATGAGTCTGCAGAGACCTAAGCAGCTACTGTGGCTCCCACATATGACACACATGTGACTTGTATCAACAGTTTGTGAGGGGTGACTTTCCACAGGGACATCTTACTGGTGATGTTATATATGCCTTATACCCTGGTTGATGACACTTATCAGAAATGCTCAGACTGCGACAGACAGTGGATGCAGTTATGCTCTATCACAAAACTGGGTTGCTGTGTAGCATGAGTTTGGGCTACTAAAGGCATGCTTTCACTGCCTGGATGTATCTGATGATATCCTATAGTGTGACCCTGGCATATGTGCTAAGATACTCTGATATGTGCAATGTTACACAACATAATATCAAAGAAACAGTTGCAGTGGGTAAACTGTATGTAGGAGGAACATTTCCCAGCACACCTGGTAGTTTAATGTGAGACAGATGAGGAACAAGTGGAGGACTAAGCTGCAGGAGATTACCATGTCAGATGGAGTCAGGCGCAGTATGCCAATGCACTGGCGAGTGGCAATGTCTGTGACATAGCTTTGGGCCATAGTAAAGTATATACACTACAGTAAACATGATGTATGCAAACACACAACCAGACCGTGCTTACCCATGCATAGACTGGCCACACTGTGTATCACACATTGCATCCCAAGTGACAAAGTAAAAAGGGCAGGGCACAGTAATCATTATTTGCATAAGGGGTAGGATACACAAGTATGCAATATTTTCTACAGGGAATGTGTGACTGATATAGAAACTGAAAATAACAGTGTGCAGTGTGGGTCTGAGGTGGGAGTTGGGGGGACTGTAGTAAAATGCTCAGGAAGGGTCACTGTCACTGTGTCTATTTGTGCATGTGCATTTGTTTTGATGTGTATATGTGTTTGTGTGTCTGTTAAACTGAGCACTGTAGAGGTGTGTGTGCATGTGTGTACATGTACGTGCGTGCGTGTGTGTGTGTGTGTGTGTGTGTGTGTGTGTGTGTGTGTGTGTGTGTGTGTTTGTGTATGCTGGGACTCAGCCTCAGCAGATGTTCTGATGCTGTGGCTCAGTCTTATGGAGAAATCCATGCACTCATGGAAGATGTGTAAGCACCCCATGCATGACCCTGTCCTTGTCTGCATCCTATTAGTATCTTAGGATACTCTCCCATTTCCAAAAAACATGCTTTCTTTTTCTGTGGACAGTTCCTCTCTATTGCTGTGTAAAAAGTGCAAGCAAAATGTTTTTAAATGGAGCCTCACAGGTAGTAACACATCCTTGGCTCAAGGTAAGTGCGCTGTTTGATCATGAGTAAGATCCTTTATCAGACATGATATTAACATGAACATGACACCCTCAGAGAGGTCCTCTCCTTTTCAAAGTTGCTACTGAGTTGGCGACACTGTGTGACTGTGATCCAGGCCTCCCACATCCACCATTGACACCTTTTCAAGAGCTAGAGGTTTGTCAGCTATGTGAAAAATGCATGGCAAGCATCCTAGGCACAATAAAAGTCCTGCATTGTACAAGTAGGTGATGGAACATGTCAAGAATGTCACACATATGAGATACATACTCCCATAATTCATCATGTACTCTCTGCAATGCATGTACCATCTCTGAAAAAACTGAGGTGTTGATAGCCTGTATTCCAACATGTGTTGGCCTGGTGTCTTTAAATGCTGCCTTATAGCAGTCTTATGGGTGTACCTCCATTTACCTTTCTCATTACTGGTGGAACACCTTCCTTGCCTTCCTCAAGTAGTTCATTCATGTTAGAAAATGTGTATTGCTCACTAAAAATATTTTTCCTTACAGTATTAAGACAAGGAATACTTAATTAAAACACTGTGGCAAAAGTAATGTAAGAAAAATAAAGAACCCACCTTAAATAATTAATACTGCTGCTTTCCACTTCTCGTCTGCTTCACAGAGGCATAGCCGTTTTCCAATCCGTATTCCATGTTCTGTTCTATAACATGATGTGCCTCTAAGCAGCTGCCAGTGTGTATATCAAGTAGAGTTGGGCCTCTGAGCACAAAAATAGTAGAAATGAGGGCTCAGCTCATGAATGATCCTGAAGCACTCATTCTGTGCATAACATCTGGAGGCAGAGTCTCAAATATAGGCTTACAGTTTTACCTTTGTGCAATCAAAACACATATTTTGACCTCACCATTTTCTGAAAATTTAAAACCAAAAACACTGAGTCAAAAAACAGTAAAAAAAACATCATTTTTTGCACACTCACACACTTTTAAATTATATATACCAACTCTGTGTTTGCACAGCAGTGGATAAAAGGGTAAAAATGAAAAGTGCACCACCAGCCTGCACAGTACAATACTTTCTAGTGAAATGCACCATGATATTAAATCCTCAAACTAAAGCTGTTAAACCACCAGTGCAGCTATCATCTGTAAGTATGCCCAGGTTTACTTAGGGGTGTACACCTACATGAGTATCTGAGGTGCACACTGAGCATGTGTGGATGGGTTAATGTCTAAAATGGGGATTTTGCATTTTATGTTGTAGTCTATGGAGACACTAAATATCAATGCAGCATAACAGTATGGTACACAACCAATGAGTTTCTGCTATGTCTCACACTATTCAATCACATTTACAATATATTCATAATGGCACAAGCCATGTCACAGCCTAACAATCCACACTACTTTGTTGGCTTATGTTGTTTGGCAAATATCAGAATGTGATATAGGCATGACCACAAGATGCCAGACATGATCCCCTGGCATAACGCTTACAGAATATTAATGGTTTCTAGTGGCACTGTTTCTAGTAGAGCAACTCAGTAGTGCTCTAAAAAATCTAAGCTCTTCCTTTATTTGCTACAGAGAGAAAATCAGGAGTGCCTCCTTGGGGACTCTTATCCACTTTTAGTATATAATTAGAGAGTAGCTAATTCCTTCCTCAGTATTTCTGAAGTGTATTAACCTCTCATAGCAATACCTACATATTAGACAGGTTATCTGTAAGAAGTGTTGTGTGGTATACTTAGTTAATGTCCTGTAATTTGTTTTAGAGATTGTATTGCACTTTATGTATTCGGGTAATGTGTGTGTGATGTGACCAATTGCATTTATGGCTTTGCTCTTATGTCAGAGATGGCTTATGTGATGCATGGTAAAAGACAGTGGGAAATATATCCCCATAATCATGATTATAGTTCATTACAGGTATAGTACATGGAGTGTACCAGTCTTTCATAACAATTTAAAATCCAATAAACATGCTTATATTGCTTTTAAAACGGAACTTGTACAACGAGCTTAATTTTTATTGAGTGCAACGTATTTTGGAATAAACTTTGGCCAGAAGGAAATACATCCACCGTTTCTCCGCTTCTCTTATTGGATTTTTGGTTTTTGAGTTCTGTTTTCACCACCTGAATTTTGTTTCATAACAATTTAGTTACTATCCATTCATCCATCTATCCATCCATAACCCCTTTTTTTCCATTTTTGCAGATGAAGTCAAGGTGTCACTTCAACAGTGACAGTCATCTAGAGTCAATGCTCATACCACCAGGTGGCTATGACATTCATTATTTAAACTGCTCGTTATAGTTAAGTAGCACATGTCAGCATATATCACTAGGTTGGCATTAGTCAGTTGTGCATCTCACCTTTTTTTTTAAGTAAACAATGATGTAGTTGTAGCATATTATTGTGTTTATGTGCTAATCATACTGCATTTTGTGTAATATGTCCCATTTTCCCCTTCTTCTTTGTCATTTATTTTGATTTGTATATTATGTTACTTCTTTCCTTTTATTTTGCATTTCTTATTTTACAAGAATGCTGTTTGCATACCATATTTCTAGCCTTCTGTGGTGTATGTCCCCCTACCCATGTCCAGTGTACATGCTCAACCTTTTCCCTGTAGTACAATGCTTGCATCTTGGCATGTACTGTGCATATGTCCAAGCCACACAGGTTTTACTACATACTACCAGCCCCCACACAGAGACATCTGGATCTCTGCCAACTAGGGCCACCTTGTTCAACAACAGAAAATATCTCTGAGGAAGTTAAGACATTAGTCTTAACGAAAAGTGTATCGCTATTTTTATCGCACTTAAAATTAAAATTTAAGGATTTCTTGAGTGGAGAGACTGGGATCTGACATTTTCTGTTGTTGAACTTGTTGGAACATTTTCTTGGTTTGTCTTTGAACTAGGGCCACCTTCCCATTATTGTTCCGGGGGGGGGGGACGGATAAGCTGTCCTCTCCTCCATTACCCTTGGTGAAGCTTCATTGATCAGGCATGCTGTTGTTCCAACAAATGATGCTGACAGAGGGAGAAATATGTCACCCATTGGCAGCGGTCAGAAGTGGTAGGAGAGCTGGGTGGATTGGCACACTGAAGGCTGTATTGACCACCTGAAAAGACTCTTCTTGCAACTTGCAGAGTCACATCCTGACCTGCCACTGGTCATTGCATCTGAGGCAAGACCCAGTGATGATGGGATCCCACAATGGCGTGTGACCTCCCACTGAGTATGACACAGGCAGGGCAGTACAGGATACCGTGCCCACCATATACCCCATCCCAGTGTTCCCTCCATTTTTTGTCCTTGCCCTTTCATGTCTATTGTCTAATCCTCCCTATCACAAGTGTCTGCCCTTTGTGTGCCTGCTGTCTAAAACTCCACTGGCATCCCAATATTCAGTGTATCAACACTTCCCTTTCCAGTCTTTTCTGTGTTATTTGTTTGCGAATGTCCCCCTGCTACCCACCCTTACCATCTTGCCATACCACACCTTCCGTGACATCCATCCCAACCTTACCTTCTTTGAAAAGAGAAAGTGGGCACCTGTCCCACAAAAAATATTACCCTTCCTTTCCTTCCCTTATCCGAATAATTTCTTAACTTTTTCCCTACTGTGCTTCCCTCTGGTTGTTTTCCTCTATCTTCTACTGTTTTATACTCCTACTTCTAACATGGCATCTTGTCAAAAAATGTATTTAACAGTGGACACTGAGTCCTTTAAGGCTGGTAGCTGCTCTTCTCATCTTGCCACTTATATGGATGTGACACATGCATGGTCTACAACTGACAGCTATATTCACTGCACTGCACAGCCACTGTTCTGGCTATCTCTCCCTCTCTGCAGGCCCTGTTCTAACCATGGTTGGAATTGTTAATTAGTGGCTGTTTGAGCTGCAAATTTTCACATTGTAAATCAGTAATGAGCTGGGAACTGCATCACTCCCAAAAGGTAAACTACTGCTGGCTCACCACCAGTGCAGTGAGCATGCTTCTGAATACCAGCACATAAACACAGAAAAAATATATATAAATAACTGAAGATGAATTAAGACCCAGCATATATATAATTCAAATCTGTCAGCAAACAGCATTTAATGCGGTATCATAAGGATGGTGTAAGGATGGGTAAGCATGGTGAAATTGGGCCAGAGTGTTTGGGCTTGAGTAGTGTTCCCAGTCTATATTTGGGTAATTGAAGTCACCTAGTATAATGGTGTTTGGAGATACATTTATCCCCTCCAGTGTTTTCAGGAAAGCCATGTGAGGTTCCTGGGTTTGCAAGGGTGGCCTGTAACATGCTACAAATTGCAGAGCAGTCTTGCCTATGGTTAATTGCACCTGGATGGTCTCCGATGCATCATGCGTTGCCACCAATCTTGAGGTGTGGGTGTCCTTGATGAATATGGACACCCCCCCCCTCCTTTCTTGGTATTGTCCGAATTTTGGGGCCGGAACGCATGATATGAGGTAAAACCTGATAGTGCTGGGGTGCTCTCAGGAGCCTTGAACCAGGTTTCTGTCACAGCACAGACATCGATGTTCTCCATACTGAGAAGGGCCTCGAGTCGTGCATTTTGAGATTGAGACTTCTGGCATTGAGCAGCATTACCCTTAGTTTTTCCATTATTGAGTTCTAGGGTGGTAGGTTTAGAATTTGCGCCTTGCCTAAAAAGGCACTATGGGGGTGGCAATAGCCTTTGCCAATATCCGGAATCCCAGGGTGACAGGTGCAAGCCATCCCTTACGGGCAGCGGCTTGTCCAGCATGTCATCCCAGGCAGACAGACATTGGATCCCCTTTGAATTACACCAGAATGTAAGCCAATTGTTAAAGCTGATCATCTTATCTCTGTATTGTGGCATCATTTTTGGTGAAGGTAGGATACTGCTCAATGTCAGGGTCATACCTGCCTGGGCTACATAATCAGAGAGCTCCTCAATGTCTCTTTTCATGTAGTCCAAGGAGGTACGTCTCAGGTCATTTACACCAGCGTGGACAATGACTGAGTCGTACTTGTACCTGCTGTTGAGAGACCTGAGTGCTTGCGTTATGTGGCGGATTCTAGCTCCTGACAGGCAGCTTACTGTGACCTTCTCCTTATTCAATCTGGTGAGCGGGACGTCAGTGTGTCTGACTATTGAGTCACCAATGACAAGTATGTTTGGCATTGTGTTTGTCCTTGAGGGCTGTGACTGTTTGACACTCTGACTATGTGGTCTATGTGTTGCAGGTGTTGTGTTCTGAGGTGGTAGTTGTTTGGGTGTCTGCTTTGGTGGCCTCTGCTGTTTTGGTAGATTTTTGGTCAGAGCCTCCAGTATGTCTTTGTGTGATTACGTGTATGATTTGAAGTTGTGATGGTACTATGTGTGACTGGGTATGTAATGTGTGTGGTTACCTTCTCCTCCTGTCTGCTCTTGCCAGTCCTATGTTGAGAGCTCAGCCTCCAGTTTGGCCGTATAAGTGCATCTCTCGCATGTCTTTGTGTTTGGTGGGAGGAGGAGAGGGTTGTTCTGTACATGAGGCAATTGTAACATTGCCTCAATATTCCCAGGTTCACCAGCTGACCAGGAGAGGACACTAGCAACTGTTCCCACGTCATACTAGAATGAATAGACAAAAACTTAAAAGATTTCAGGGGATGTGGGTGACCGAGAAATGGGGTTAGGTTTTTTTTGGGGGTACTGTCCCCAACAAGAGTGCTAACAAGGTGATAAGTACTGTAGTAGCAAGTGCTAGGCTTTACAGATAGAGAATAGTCTACTTGGAGTCAAGTAGAGATGAATTTTTTAGTTATAGGATACGCCTATTAGATCAGTAGTATAGCTTGAGGAAGGTAGTTTTAAGGGAAAATTTGGAGAGTGGACTTTAGATGGCCTGAATAGTTTAAACTTAGCTAACCGTGCAATCAAAACACATATTTTGACCTCACCATTTGCTGAAAATTTAAAACTAAAAACACTGAGTCAAAAAACAGTAAAAAAAACATCTTTTTTTGCACACTCACACACTTCTAAATTATATATACCAACTCTGTGTTTGCACAGCAGTGGATAAAAGGGTAAAAATGAAAAGTGCACCACCAGCCTGCACAGTACAATACTTTCTAGTGAAATGCACCATGATATTAAATCCTCAAACTAAAGCTGTTAAACCACCAGTGCAGCTATCATCTGTAAGTATGCCTAGGTTTACTTAGGGGTGTACACCTACATGAGTATCTGAGGTGCCCACTGAGCATGTGTGGATGGGTTAATGTCTAAAATGGGGATTTTGCATTTTATGTTGTAGTCTATGGAGACACTAAAGATCAATGCAGCATAACAGTATGGTACACAACCAATGAGTTTCTGCTATGTCTCACACTATTCAATCACATTTACAACGTATTCATAATGGCACAAGCCATGTCACAGCCTAACAATCCACACTACTTTGTTGGCTTATGTTGTTTGGCAAATATCAGAATGTGATATAGGCATGACCACAAGATGCCAGACATGATCCCCTGGCATAACGCTTACAGAATATTAATGGTTTCTAGTGGCACTGTTTCTAGTAAAGCAACTCAGTAGTGCTCTAAAAAATCTAAGCTCTTCCTTTATCTGCTACAGAGAGAAAATCAGGAGTGCCTCCTTGGGGACTCTTATCCACTTTTAGTATATAATTAGAGAGTAGCTAATTCCTTCCTAAGTATTTCTGAATTGTATTAACCTCTCATAGCAATTCCTACATATTAGACAGGTTATCTGTAAGAAGTGTTTTGTGGTATACTTAGTTAATGTCCTGTAATTTGTTTTAGAGATTGTATTGCACTTTATGTATTCGGGTAATGTGTGTGTGATGTGACCAATTGCATTTATGGCTTTGCTCTTATGTCAGAGATGGATTATGTGATGCATGGTAAAAGACAATGGGAAATATATCCCCATAATCGTGATTATAGTTCATTATAGGTATAGTACATGGAGTGTACCAGTCTTTCATAACAATTTAAAATCCAATAAACATGCTTATATTGCTTTTAAAATAGAACTTGTACAACGAGCTTAATTTTTATTGAGTGCAACGTATTTTGGAATAAACTTTGGCCAGAAGGAAATACATCCACCGTTTCTCCGCTTCTCTTATTGGATTTTTGGTTTTGGAGTTCTGTTTTCACCACCTGAATTTTGTTTCATAACAATTTAGTTACTATCCATTCATCCATCTATCCATCCATAACCCCTTTTTTTCCATTTTTGCAGATGAAGTCAAGGTGTCATTTCAACAGTGACAGTCATCTAGAGTCAATGCTCATACCACCAGGTGGCTATGACATTCATTATTTAAACTGTTCGTTATAGTTAAGTAGCACATGTCAGCATATATCACTAGGTTGGCATTAGTCAGTTGTGCATCTCACCTTTTTTTTTAAGTAAACAATGATGTAGTTGTAGCATATTGTTGTGTTTATGTGCTAATCATACTGCATTTTGTGTAATATGTCCCATTTTCCCCTTCTTCTTTGTCATTTATTTTGATTTGTATATTATGTTACTTCTTTCCTTTTATTTTACATTTCTTATTTTACAAGAATGCTGTTTGCATACCATATTTCTAGCCTTCTGTGGTGTATGTCCCCCTACCCATGTCCAGTGTACATGCTCAACCTTTTCCCTGTAGTACAATGCTTGCATCTTGGCATGTACTGTGCATATGTCCAAACCACACAGGTTTTACTACATACTACCAGCCCCCACACAGAGACATCTGGATCTCTGCCAACTAGGGCCACCTTGTTCAACAACAGAAAATATCTCTGAGGAAGTTAAGACATTAGTCTTGACGAAAAGTGTATCGCTATTTTTATCACACTTAAAATTAAAATTTAAGGATTTCTTGAGTGGAGAGTCTGGGATCTGATATTTTCTGTTGTTGAACTTGTTGGAACATTTTCTTGGTTTGTCTTTGAACTAGGGCCACCTTCCCATTATTGTTCGGGGCGGATAAGCTGTCCTCTCCTCCATTACCCTTGGTGAAGCTTCATTGATCAGGCATGCTGTTGTTCCAACAAATGACGCTGACAGAGGGAGAAATATGTCACCCATTGGCAGCGGTCAGAAGTGGTAGGAGAGCTGGGTGGATTGGCACACTGAAGGCTGTACTGACCACCTGAAAAGACTCTTCTTGCAACTTGCATAGTCACATCCTGACCTGCCACTGGTCATTGCATCTGAGGCAAGACCCAGTGATGATGGGATCCCACAATGGTGTGTGACCTCCCACTGAGTATGACACAGGCAGGGCAGTACAGGATACCGTGCCCACCATATACCACATCCCAGTGTTCCCTCCATTTTTTGTCCTTGCCCTTTCGTGTCTATTGTCTAATCCTCCCTATCACAAGTGTCTGCCCTTTGTGTGCCTGCTGTCTAAAACTCCACTGGCATCCCAATATTCAGTGTATCAACACTTCCCTTTCCAGTCTTTTCTGTGTTATTTGTTTGCGAATGTCCCCCTGCTACCCACCCTTACCCTCTTGCCATACCTTCACCTTCCCGTACATCCATCCCAACCTTACCTTCTTTGAAAAGAGAAAGTGGGCACCTGTCCCACAAAAAATATTACCCTTCCTTTCCTTCCCTTATCCGAATAATTTCTTAACTTTTTCCCTACTGTGCTTCCCTCTGGTTGTTTTCCTCTATCTTCTACTGTTTTATACTCCTACTTCTAACATGGCATCTTGTCAAAAAATGTATTTAACAGTGGACACTGAGTCCTTTAAGGCTGGTAGCTGCTCTTCTCATCTTGCCACTTATATGGATGTGACACATGCATGGTCTACAACTGACAGCTATATTCACTGCACTGCACAGCCACTGTTCTGGCTATCTCTCCCTCTCTGCAGGCCCTGTTCTAACCATGGCTGGAATTGTTAATTAGTGGCTGTTTGAGCTGCAAATTTTCACATTGTAAATCAGTAATGAGCTGGGAACTGCATCACTCCCAAAAGGTAAACTACTGCTGGCTCACCACCAGTGCAGTGAGCATGCTTCTGAATACCAGCACATAAACACAGAAAAAATATATATAAATAACTGAAGATGAATTAAGACCCAGCATATATATAATTCAAATCTGTCAGCAAACAGCATTTAATGCGGTATCATAAGGATGGTGTAAGGATGGGTAAGCATGGTGAAATTTTGAGTGCCCACATCTATAAAAGAAAACAAAAAGGGGCATACATCACTGAATTCAATGAATAAGACAGTGGTTATCCAGATAGATAAAGGGTTCATACCATTGAGACACTGGCCCATGTTCATAGACAGGCTGTGTACTGCACAAGAACTTTGAGGGACAGGAGATGAGCAAGGTGTTCCCAGTTCATAGATATCAGTTGCATGAGTGAGCAAAGTACGTACAACTCCATATGCAGTCTATGCAAATAAGTGCATAAAGAAACACAAGCAATCTTATGCAGTAAAATGAGGGGTTAATTATCTGCAAATCACGCAACTACAGTCAAACATTGTGTTTCATAGACATCTGTGTGGCAGCTTTGAAAGCCTGTAGCACTGCTCAGATGTGTAATGTGCATGCTAGTATATGTCTGTATTCCCAGTTAGAGCCTTTTGACTTTCATCACTAGCCACCACTCAACTACTGTTGCCTACATGAGCCATTAGCTTCAACAACGAGATTGACGCTTTGGTCTGCACAACCAGTACACCACTATATAGAAGAGGTTTATAGAAGAGGTTTATATAAGCTGGAGATATGACAATATGATTCAGCACAAGAATGCTGTTTTAGTACCATATTGCCAGCTTTCACTGGCTTATGTCCCCCACCTGTGTTCAGTGTACAGGTTCACCTCTTTCCCTGTGGTATAATATTTGCATCTTGACATGTACTGTGCATAGGCGCATGCCACACAGGCACATATGCACTCTATACCATCTTATTGTGCTTTGATACACAAGTATACTTAACTTCTTGACACCATTTTGCCCCTGAAATAGTATGCTTCCATAATGATCCCCCCTCCCAACAATACTACAACAGAAAGGCCTTGGTAAGCAATGGCACAGCTCAGACACAGGACAAACCCAATACACCAACTCAGGAAATCATAACAACCTCCAGGACATGTGCCTGACATGCTTGCCATATTGTCATGCCCCAGATCTGTACACCATCCTTTTAAATTCCAGTGTACTCCATGTCTGCATCCTACTAGTATCTTAGAACCATCTTCCATTCCCAAAACTGTGCTTTCTTTTTCTATGGACAGTCCATATCTATTGCTGTGCAAACTATATAAGCAGAATGTTTTCATAAAGAATTTTTAATAAAATATACTGCCACCACTATTATTTCCAGCCATTGTGAGAAGGAGTGTTTTACAAGGCTATCACAGTGACTTCAGTGTAAGGAATCCTCTTGCTAAAAGAAAGCAGAAGACAGAAGGTGTGATTTTCCCATATGAAAAGGTGTAAAGATTAAAGCAGATTTAGAACTGCTATTAGACAGAGCAAATAATAGGGCACATAGTATCACTGTACACATAATACAAAATGTATAGCAGCACATCCTAATAAACCAAATAAACTACTGCTGTACAGCTTATAGCAGCCTTAACACCAGCACTGATGCAGTCACTTCTGCTGCAATACAGTCAGTGTCATTTAAGAGAACAGTCTATAAAAGAAGATCTGATGTTGTCCACTTCATTCCATTAACCTGTGGGAATATGGTTCCAAGGCTCGGAACTTACTGGCCACCTTTTTCTAGCTTGAGACTTCTGACTTGAGCTCCTCCTCCCTCCCCATAATATCCCCCTCCCCTACAGTACCTCAGATCTTGTTTGCACCACTTAGAGTTCACATTGAGTTCCTTGGCTTGACCTTCTCCATGAGTTTGTGAGTGATTTTTTGATTATTGTTTCTTTCCTTACTTGTCTCTTTTCTATTTTTCTCTAGTTTTCTGTCTTGTTTTTTGAACCTCTGTCAGTCATGTCTAAAAAAAGTTTTCTCACTTCTTCTGCCTTTTCTTTTCCTTTCTCTTTCTTCATGCTTGATCAAAATCCACTAGGATTTAAGAAGTGCACTTCCTGTGGATAGAAGATCCCCTTATCTGATGCCCACAGGGAGTGTGTGTACTGTTTGGGTCCTCAACATTTGGATGCCCCCTGTAAGATTTGCAGGGCTTTTCATCCTCAGGCTCTGGTGGACAGGAGGAGTAAACTGATTTTAAAGGGGTTGCTTCCTTCTTCCGTCACCTTGGGGATACTTTCTACATCAGGGGTTCAACCACCTTCAAAAAAGCCCAGGTTGTCCCGGGAGTCCAGGAGACTGTCTCCCAAATGGTCTTCCTCTGAACTGCCCAGGAAGAAGGTGAAGCCTTCGGAGCTGACTTGATCTGCTCTGAACTCAGTGACCACTACCTCTGTTGTAGCTACGGGGATGAGTGGTGCTCCCATGGCATTGGCTCCTACAGCGTTGGTGCTAGGGTCTTCCTTGCCTGTCCATATTAAAAGGTCTCCTTCCTGTTCCCCATGGAGATCCACCAGACCCCTTCCACTACTTCCTCTGGGTCTTCCTGAAGTTTGTCCTCTAAAGATGTTGGTAAGCTCATGAGGCAATTTCTTAAGACAAAGCTCCAGATGGGGCTTGTGTCCATTCCATCAGCATCTGGATCCATGAGGGTTTCCTCATTCCAACCAGTAGCTCCTTCTCTGATTTGACCCATGGTTTCAGAGTGGTCAATTCCGTTCGGTCCTGGTCCGGGGTGTCAGAGCTGATAGAGATCTCCTCTTTGCCTCTGATGTTTTCCCCAACTTGCTCACCTCCAGCTGCTTCAGTTCTGTGTGTCTTAGAACTATAGCATCAAGGTCGGTTCCAGGGGATTGACCTCAATTCCAAAGCTTTCAGAGCCATCTCTTCCCCTCAATGCCTTGGCCTCTGACAGATCGGCTCTGTCTCTTCCCTTCGAGTGGGAGGCCCATTCTTTCTGGGAGGTGTTTGATCCAGTGGTTTTGGCTCCAGTGAGATAGCTCATGGAGGTTCAGAGTCCTTCCACATTTGAGGTTGTAGAGAGGGCCCTCTCCTTTCCTAGGAGATCCTCAGCACTTACCTCGACAGAACTTCCGCACATCTCATACTAGACCTGTGCCTGAGACCTCTGAGCTGCCACATGGACAGCTGGTCCCAGAAAGCCTCCACACCATTCCCTCTGTGGATTCCCAAGCTTCTTCTGGCACCTCCCTCTGACCATCCTCCCGAGGAGGTCCCTCAGAAGAGACTGTGCAAAAGGAGGCTTGTGGATTCCCCTATGAAATCCTAGAGTACAGATCCCAATTTCAAGGAAGGCAAAGGGTCTCACAAATCACCACCCGACGAGATCTCCTTCAGAGACATCCTTAAAATCCTTCACCAGAAGGGTGGATGGTGTGCCCAAAACCCTTCTCCAGAGGTGTCAGTATTGTGGGAGGCTTTCTGGACTAGCCCATCTACTACCTGGGTATCCAAGCCCACAGATGACATTCTCATGGTGTCATCAAGGGCCTGGAAGGAGCTGGGTACAGTGGAACCAATTCCCAAATGCGCTGACAAAATTTGAGTGCTTCAGTTGACAAGGCTTTTTGGACTAAAGGAATCCCTATGGATATCATGGTTGTGCAAGCAGTCACCAAGAAGGAGCTGGCTCAGTAAAGCTTCTCTGTCTACCCCACGGATAGAGAATCCTGGGGGTTGGACAGATATGGCAAAAGAGTCTATGCCTCATCTACCTTTGCACTTAGGGTGTTGAACTATTTGTCACATTTTATCTGGCTACAAAGGGACTTAGTTAAGGAACTTTCTAGCTCTGTCCCAGGAGACCTTTCCCCCCGAGGCAGACAGGATGTGGTCAGAATGGGAGATGCCACCTGAGTGGCTGAGGGGATCTGCAGAATCAAGTGTCACAGGAACCTGTCCCAGACAAGCCTTTCCAGCGATCCTCAACTGTTGCCCGACTGCTCTCCTCTGGAAGCAGTTGGGGGATGCTTCTCCTTGTACCTAGAAGGCTGGGAGGCCATCACAAATGACAAATGGGTGCTAAGGATCGTATTCAGAGGATACTTCATTCCCTTTTTCAATGTTCCCAAACAATAATTTTGCCTATCCGATGTTCCACTCAGTCAGGAGGACATATCCCAGGAAATAATAAAGTTATTGCAAAAAAGAATCATCCAAGAGGTCCCCGCCAACCAAGTCGGATTGGGAGTTTACTCCAGAGTCTTTTTAGTACCACAAAAAACAGGGGATTTGTGACCTATAGTGGATCTGACCTCTCTGAACAAGTTGGTGAAGCACACAAAGTTTGGAATGGTCACATTCAATCCATCTTCCCTCTCCTAAATATGGTCAATTCGATGTGCTCTGTAGACCTCAAGAATGTGTACTACCATATCAAAATGGACAGGTGCTCCAGACCTTTTCTGCATTTCAGGCTGGAAGCCAGTCACTACCAGTTCTGGGCACTTCCATTTGGTCTCACCACAGCCCCCAGGGTGTTTACCAAATGTCTAGCAGTAGTTGCAGCTCATCTCTGACTGCAAGGTTATCAAATATTTCCATATCTGGATGACTGGCTCCTGACCGCCCCAACTAGGCATCTACTTCTTTAGGCCAGTGGTTACTTTCTCAGCTTAGCTTCAATCCTAGGAATTACTGTCAACTTACAGAAGTCACAGATGGATCCAGTACAAGCCATGTATTTCATAGGGGCCTGTCTTGACACAAGGATGTCCTATGCTTACCTTACAATGGACAGGGTATCAGATCTAAAGTTTCATGTCAGCCAGATCTTGACCACGCCAAAACTCCTGGCCTCTCTGGTTATCAGGGCATTAGGCTCCATGGCAGCAACTAATAACTCTCCTTCCATGGCATGCTACCACATGCGAATACTTCAGTGGACCTTGGCAGTATAGTGGTCACTTCTCAGGAATCCTTTGAATCTTCCCATCAGTCTGTCTCATATGTGCAAGGAGTCTCTACTTTGGTGGATTCATTCCCAAGAAATCACTCAAGGATGCCCATTCATTCTTCCCTTCCCAGTTGCCACTTTGACCACAGATACCTCCCAGTTGGGGTACAGAGGACATTGTCTGAGCCGGACAGTACAAGGCATGTAGGCATCCCTGGAGACCAAATTGAATATCAATGTTCTCGAGATGAGAGCGTTGCTTCTAGCACTGCAGGAACTAGACAGCTTTCTTCCTCAGGGGACTATTGCAATCAAATGGACAACATGTCAGTGGTATGGTATATTAACATACAGGAAGGGACCAGGTCTTATCCTGTATGTCAAAAAGTGATGAGAGTGTAGCAGTGGGTGATTTCTATGAACCACTTTCTGAGAGCAATGCACATTCCAGGAGAGTCCAGCATTTTAGCAGACAGGCTCAGCTGAGTGTTACTGATGCCTCATGAGTGGTCCCTTAATCAGTCTCAAAGTCACGTGGTCCCTTAATCAGTCTCAAAGTCACGATAATCGAGAAATGGGGTCATCCTTGCTGCAATCTTTTTGTGTCTCCTTTCAACAACAAATACAGCAGGTACTTTGCCTTGATCCCTCCTCAGGGACAATCCCCCAGGGATGATCTTGTTCATGCTTGGCCCTCCAGTCTAGTCTATGCCTTCCCCGTCTTCTGGTGCTTCCCAAGTTCCTACAGAAAGCTCTCAGGTTGCAAAGCAAAGTAATTCTCATTGCTTCTTTTTGGCC
Source organism: Protopterus annectens (assembly GCF_019279795.1). Lineage (NCBI taxonomy): Eukaryota > Metazoa > Chordata > Ceratodontiformes > Protopteridae > Protopterus > Protopterus annectens. The sequence continues at coordinate 646,651,741 of NC_056729.1, read as the reverse complement.
TCAGCAAACCTGGTTCACCTTTCTTTGGTCTCATCTGCTTTGCCCCTGATGAAGATGGATCAGAGTTCAGATCTGCTCTGTCATCCATCAGGGCTTCCACATCTGGACATACAGGGCCTGAACTTAAACGCATGGTTTCTCCACTTCCAATGACAGCTATATCTTCCAGGCTTTCTTCCCCCATTCGAGAAATATTGCTTTCATCCCATAGGGCTTCCACATGAAAAATTTACAAGTGCAAATGGAAGAGGTTTTGTTTTGGGCTGAACAAAAACAGATGGATCCTTTTACAGCTCCAGTTTCAGTCATATTAGACTTTTTGGTTTCCCTTTTCAAGGATGATGTTAGCTACTCTACTGTCAAAGTTCAGCTAGCTGCTATTTCAGACTTTCACTTTGGTTTTGAGTCTTTATCTCTTGCTTATTCAAAACTGTGTAAAGCCATTCTCAAGGGCACGTTTATGCTCCAGCCACCAGTCAAATATCCTACTTCCCCATGGGATCTTATATGTGATTCTGCAAGCTTTAGTCCATCCCCCTTTCAAACCTTCAGCCACTGTGGATTTGAAATTTCTTTCCTGCAAGACTGTTTCTAGTAGCCATTACTTTGGCCAAGACATCATCTGAGCTCCAAGCCCTTTCTGCTAAATTTCCATATTTGATTGTCCATAAAAACAAAGCAACCCTGAGTACTAATCCTTCCTTTTTACCCAAGGTGGCTAAAGAGAGTAACATTAATCAGTCAATCAGTCTCCCAGTCTTTTTTCCTGAATATCAAAACAAGGGAGAGTACACTTTACATCTACTTAATGTTCATAGACAGCTTTGTTTTTATGTCCATAAAAACCAAGCCCTTCCGGAAGTTGATCAGCTGTTTGTTTCCTTTTCAAATGCTAAGAAAGGTAGAGCATTTACCAAAGTTACATTGGCAAAATAGTTGAAAGACTGTATTACATTTATTTATTCTTTTAAGGATATTACTTTATCCGGTCTGATAAGGGCTCATCCTATAAGGTCCATGGCCATGTCTCAGGCTTTGTGCTGCTGCTACTTGGTCGAACCCCCATGCTTTCATTATGCATTACAAATTGGACAGCATTTCCAGGAGCAGAAGCGCCTTTGGCTCTGCTGTACTTTGGAATATCCTTCCTTGATGGCCACCCTGGATTATAGTAGCTGGGGACTCTGTCCCATAGATTAATGTAATGAAGTGGATAACATCAGATAAAGAAGTTATGTTCTTATCATAACATTCCATCTGTGTTGTTCATCTTCATTCCATTAAACTTCCTGCCCCCCCTTCCCCCTATCCAATTCTTCAGAAAGCCTATTAGAAATTACAAGGAATCTTTATTACTTTGGTTGAGCCCCTGGTTTTCCCTACTTGTGTGATCTATACACATTTAGTATGCATGTTTTTTGTAGTAGAGTTAATGCTTGATAGCATTACATTCTTGCTGGCAAACTTGATCTGAGGTACTGTGGGGGAGTGGGTAGGGAGGAGAAGCTCAAGTCAGGAATCTTGAGCTAGAAAAAGGCAGACGGTTGGTTCCGAGCTTTGGAACCGTATTCCTGCAGATTAGTGGAATGAAGATGGACAACACAGATGAAACATTATGGTCAGAACATAACTTCTTTTTAAGCACAAACCTGCTAAGAGGAAGCATGAGTTATCCCAATTTGCGAGGTCCAAGACTATGCTGAATACATTCCACTTTTGCATAAAAAGCTGGACGTAATATTTTTTATGCAAAGCAGACCTTCCATTTAGGAGATGCTTCACAGCTCTTAATGCTGTTGTTACAGCAAATTACATTTATTGGGGGAGGAAAATATAATACATGCTCTCATCTGTCAAGAGTGGCTTAACTAAAGGAATCTCATATAGATGCCCATGTCTTATTAAACAAAATGTGTATTTTAAAAGAACAGCACAGTTAAGGCACATTTTGTAGTAGTCAAAACACTGAACACAGATTTGATACTAGAGAATATTAACAATAATTTAATAAGAGAACAGCAGCTCTTCCTCTTACTTTACATGCATCCATTACCCATATCTTATGAAGTACTGATAGGGGCTACTCCTTCACATTCCCGTCCTTTGAAGAAAGAAAAATGAAGTTGAAAGGCCAGGATAAAGACAAACAAGATAGGAGAGAAAAGGAAAGGAGCTAGTTTCATCAAAATCATCAAAAAAGAGGTCTCTGGAATCAACAACCTAGGTTAGTCCTGACCCTAAAGTGTCCAGAAGATCAGATATGAGTGCCCCTCAAGCCTGATCTCCATCTCTTTGAACCATCTACTTGCTGGGACCAGTGAATTTCAGACTCCAATCTCCCATTCATCAAGGGAGAAGATATTTTTGACCATCATCAGTAACATCATCCACTCAATTGTCAGGAAGTCTTACAGAACTTGACACTGACAGGATGATGAGGAAATTTCTGAGAATGCAGATGCAGCTTGGGGTTATACTGGCACCATACCCAGGGAAAATATTACCCTTCCTTTCCTTCCCTTATCCGAGTAATTTCTTAACTTTTTCCCTACTGTGCTTCCCTCTGGTTGTTTTCCTCTATCTTCTACTGTTTTATACTCCTACTTCTAACATGGCGTCTTGTCAAAAAATGTATTTAACAGTGGACACTGAGTCCTTTAAGGCTGGTAGCTGCTCTTCTCATCTTGCCACTTATATGGATGTGACACATGCATGGTCTACAACTGACAGCTATATTCACTGCACTGCACAGCCACTGTTCTGGCAATCTCTCCCTCTCTGCAGGCCCTGTTCTAACCATGGCTGGAGTTGTTAATTAGTGGCTGTTTGAGCTGCAAATTTTCACATTGTAAATCAGTAATGAGCTGGGAACTGCATCACTCCCAAAAGGTAAACTACTGCTGGTTCACCACCAGTGCAGTGAGCATGCTTCTGAATACCAGACATAAACACAGAAAAAATATATATAAATAACTGAAGATGAATTAAGACCCAGCATATATATAATTCAAATCTGTCAGCAAACAGCATTTAATGCGGTATCATAAGGATGGTGTAAGGATGGGTAAGCATGGTGAAATTTTGAGTGCCCACATCTATAAAAGAAAACAAAAAGGGGCATACATCACTGAATTCAATGAATAAGACAGTGGTTATCCAGATAGATAAAGGGTTCATACCATTCAGACACTGGCCCATGTTCATAGATAGGCTGTGTACTGCGCAAGAACTTTGAGGGACAGGAGATGAGCAAGGTGTTCCCAGTTCATAGATATCAGTTGCATGAGTGAGCAAAGTACGTACAACTCCATATGCAGTCTATGCAAATAAGTGCATAAAGAAATACAAGCAATCTTATGCAGTAAAATGAGGGGTTAATTATCTGCAAATCAGGCAACTACAGTCAAACATTGTGTTTCATAGACATCTGTGTGGCAGCTTTGAAAGCCTGTAGCACTGCTCAGATGTGTAATGTGCATGCTAGTATATGTCTGTATTCCCAGTTAGAGCCTTTTGACTTTCATCACTAGCCACCACTCAACTACTGTTGCCTACATGAGCCATTAGCTTCAACAACGAGATTGACGCTTTGGTCTGCACAACCAGTACACCACTATATAGAAGAGGTTTATATAAGCTGGAGATATGACAATATGATTCAGCACAAGAATGCTGTTTTAGTACCATATTTCCAACTATCACTGGCTTATGTCCCCCACCTGTGTTCAGTGTACAGGTTCACCTCTTTCCCTGTGGTATAATATTTGCATCTTGACATGTACTGTGCATAGGCGCATGCCACACAGGCACATATGCACTCTATACCACTTATTGTGCTTTGATACACAAGTATACTTAACTTCTTGACACCATTTTGCCCCTGAAATAGTATGCTTCCATAATGATCCCCCCTCCCAACAATACTACAACAGAAAGGCCTTGGTAAGCAATTACACAGCTCAGACACAGGACAAACCCAATACACCAACTCAGGAAATCATAACAACCTCCAGGACATGTGCCTGACATGCTTGCCATATTGTCATGCCCCAGATCTGTACACCATCCTTTTAAATTCCAGTGTACTCCATGTCTGCATCCTACTAGTATCTTAGAACCATCTTCCATTCCCAAAACTGTGCTTTCTTTTTCTATGGACAGTCCATATCTATTGCTGTGCAAACTATATAAGCAGAATGTTTTCATAAAGAATTTTTAATAAAATATACTGCCACCACTATTATTTCCAGCCATTGTGAGAAGGAGTGTTTTACAAGGCTATCACAGTGACTTCAGTGTAAGGAATCCTCTTGCTAAAAGAAAGCAGAAGACAGAAGGTGTGATTTTCCCATATGAAAAGGTGTAAAGATTAAAGCAGATTTAGAACTGCTATTAGACAGAGCAAATAATAGGGCACATAGTATCACTGTACACATAATACAAAATGTATAGCAGCACATCCTAATAAACCAAATAAACTACTGCTGTACAGCTTATAGCAGCCTTAACACCAGCACTGATGCAGTCACTTCTGCTGCAATACAGTCAGTGTTATTTAAGAGAACAGTCTATAAAAGAAGATCTGATGTTGTCCACTTCATTCCATTGACCTGTGGGAATATGGTTCCAAGGCTCGGAACTTACTGGCCACCTTTTTCTAGCTTGAGACTTCTGACTTGAGCTCCTCCTCCCTCCCCATAATATCCCCCTCCCCTACAGTACCTCAGATCTTGTTTGCTGCACTTAGAGTTCACATTGAGTTCCTTGGCTTGACCTTCTCCATGAGTTTGTGAGTGATTTTTTGATTATTGTTTCTTTCCTTACTTGTCTCTTTTCTATTTTTCTCTAGTTTTCTGTCTTGTTTTTTGAACCTCTGTCAGTCATGTCTAAAAAAAGTTTTCTCACTTCTTCTGCCTTTTCTTTTCCTTTCTCTTTCTTCATGCTTGATCAAAATCCACTAGGATTTAAGAAGTGCACTTCCTGTGGATAGAAGATCCCCTTATCAACATTTGGATGCCCCCTGTAAGATTTGCAGGGCTTTTCATCCTCAGGCTCTGGTGGACAGGAGGAGTAAACTGATTTCAAAGGGGTTGCTTCCTTCTTCCGTCACCTTGGGGATACTTTCTACATCAGGGGTTCAACCACCTTCAAAAAAGCCCAGGGAGTCCCGGGAGTCCAGGAGACTGTCTCCCAAATGGGCTTCCTCTGAACTGCCCAGGAAGAAGGTGAAGCCTTCGGAGCTGACTTGCTCTGCTCTGAACTCAGTGACCACTACCTCTCTTGTAGCTATGGGGATGAGTGGTGCTCCCATGGCATTGTCTCCTACAGCATCGGTGCTAGGGTCTTCCTTGCCTGTCCATATTAGGAGGTCTCCTTTCTGTTCCCATGGAGATCCACCAGACCCCTTCCACTACTTCCTCTGGGTCTTCCTGAAGTTTGTCCTCTAAAGATGTTGGTAAGCTCATGAGGCAATTTCTTAAGACAAAGCTCCAGATGGGGCTTGTGTCCATTCCATCAGCATCTGGATCCATGAGGGTTTCCTCCTTCCAACCAGTAGCTCCTTCTCTGATTTGACCCATGGTTTCAGAGTTGTCAGTTCCGTTCGGTCCTGGTCCGGGGTGTCAGAGCTGATAGAGATCTCCTCTTTGCCTCTGATGTTTTCCCCAACTTGCTCACCTCCAGCTGCTTCAGTTCTGTGTGTCTTAGAACTATAGCATCAAGGTCGGTTCCAGGGGATTGACCTCGATTCCAAAGCTTTCAGAGCCATCTCCTCCCCTCAGTGCCTTGGCCTCTGACAGATCAGCTCTGTCTCTTCCCTTCGAGTGGGAGGCCCATTCTTTCTGGGAGGTGTCTGATCCAGTGGTTTTGGCTCCAGTGAGATAGCTTATGGAGGTTCAGAGTCCTTCCACGTTTGAGGTTGTAGAGAGGGCCCTCTCCTTTCCTAGGAGATCCTCAGCACTTACCTCGACAGAACTTCCGCCCACCTCATACTAGACCTGTGCCTGAGACCTCTGAGCTGCCACATGGACAGCTGGTCCCAGAAAGCCTCCACACCATTCCCTCAGTGGATTCCCAAGCTTCTTCTGGCACCTCCCCTGACCATCCTCCCGAGGAGATCCCTCAGAAGAGACTGTGCAAAAGAAGGCTTGTGGATTCCCCTATGAAATCCTAGAGTACAGATCCCAATTTCAAGGAAGGCAAAGGGTCTCACAAATCACCACCCGACAAGATCTCCTTCGGAGACATCCTTAAAATCCTTCACCAGAAGGGTGGATGGTCTGCCCAAAACCCTTCTCCAGAGGTATCAGTATTGTGGGAGGCTTTCTGGGCTAGCCCATATACTACCTGGGTATCCCCGCCCCCAGATGACATTCTCATGGTGTCATCAAGGGCCAGGAAGGAGCCGGGTACAGTGGAACCAATTCACAAATGCGCTGACAAAATTTGAGTGCTTCAGTTGACAAGGCTTTTTAGACTAAAGGAATCCCTATGGATATCATGGTTGTGCAAGCAGTCACCAAGAAGGATCTGGCTCAGAAAAGCTCCTCTGTCCACCCCACGGATAGAGAATCCTGGGGGTTGGATAGATTTGGCAAAAGAGTCTATGCCTCATCTACCTTTGCACTTAGGGTGTTGAACTATTTGTCACATTTTATCTGGCTACAAAGGGACTTAGTTAAGGAACTTTCTAGCTCTGTCCCAGGAGACTTTCCCCCCCGAGGCAGACAGGATGTGGTCAGAATGGGAGATGCCACCTGAGTGGCCGAGGGGATCTGCAGAATCAAGTGTCACAGGAACCTACCCCAGACAAGCCTTTCCAGCAATCCTCAACTGTTGCCCGACTGCTCTCCTCTGGAAGCAGTTGGCGGATGCTTCTCCTTGTACCTAGAAGGCTGGGAGGCCATCCCAAATGACAAATGGGTGCTAAGGATCGTATCCAGAGGATACTTCATTCCCTTTCCCAATGTTCCCAAACAATAATTTTGCCTATCCGATGTTCCACTCAGTCAGAAGGAGGACATATCCCAGGAAATAATAAAATTACTGCAAAAAAGAATCATCCAAGAGGTCCCCGCTGACCAAGTCGGATTGGTAGTTTACTCCAGAGTCTTTTTAGTACCACAAAAAATGGGATTTGTGACCTATAGTGGATCTGACCTCTCTGAACAAGTTGGTGAAGCACACAAAGTTTGGAATGGTCACATTCAATCCATCTTCCCTCTCCTAAATATGGTCAATTCAATGTGCTCTGTAGACCTCAAGAATGTGTACTACCATATCAAAATGGACAGGTGCTCCAGACGTTTTCTGCATTTCAGGCTGGAAGCCAGTCACTACCAGTTCTGGGCACTTCCATTTGGTCTCACCATAGCCCCCAGGGTGTTTTCCAAATGTCTAGCATTATTTGCAGCTTATCTCTAACTGCAAGGTTATCAAATATTTCCATATCTGGATGACTGGCTCCTGACCGCCCCAACTAGGCATCTACTTCTTTAGGCCAGTGGTTACTTTCTCAGCTTAGCTTCAATCCTAGGAATTACTGTCAACTTACAGAAGTCACAGATGGATCCAGTACAAGCCATATATTTCATATGGGCCTGTCTTGACACAAGGATGTCCTATGCTTACCTTACAATGGACAGGGTATCAGATCTAAAGTTTCATGTCAGCCAGATCTTGACCATGCCAAAACTCCTGGCCTCTCTGGTTATCAGGGCATTAGGCTCCAAGGCAGCAACTAATAACTCTCCTTCCATGGCATGCTACCACATGCGAATACTTCAGTGGACCTTGGCAGTATAGTGATCACTTCTCAGGAATCCTTTGAATCTTCCCATCAGTCTGTCTCATATGTGCAAGGAGTCTGTACTTTGGTGGATTCATTCCCCAGAAATCACTCAAGGATGCCCATTCATTCTTCCCTTCCCAGTTGCCACTTTGACCACAGATACCTCCCAGTTGGGGTACGGAGGACATTGTCTGAGCCGGACAGTACAAGGCATGTAGGCATCCCTGGAGACCAAATTGAATATCAATGTTCTCGAGATGAGAGCGTTGCTTCTAGCACTGCAGGAACTAGACAGCTTTCTTCCTCAGGGAACTATTGCAATCAAATGGACAACATGTCAGTGGTATGGTATATTAACATACAGGAAGGGACCAGGTCTTATCCTGTAGGTCAAAAAGTGATGAGAGTGTAGCAGTGGGTGATTTCTATGAACCATTTTCTGAGAGCAATGCACATTCCAGGAGAGTCCAACATTTTAGCAGACAGGCTCAGCTGAGTGTTACTGATGCCTCATGAGTGGTCCCTTAATCAGTCTCAAAGTGACGTGGTCCCTTAATCAGTTTCAAAGTCATGATCTTCGAGAAATGGGGTCATCCTTGCTGCAGTCTTTTTGTGTCTCCTTTCAACAACAAATACAGCAGGTACTTTGCCTTGATCCCTCCTCAGGGACAATCCCCCAGGGATGATCTTGTTCATACTTGGCCCTCCAGTCTAGTCTATGCCTTCCCCCTCTTCTGTTGATTCCCAAGTTCCTACAGAAAGCTCTCAGGTTGCAAAGCAAAGTAATCTCATTGCTTCTTTTTGGCCTCAACAAACCTGGTTCACTTTTCTTTGGTCTCACCTGCTTTTCCCCTGATGAAGATGGATCAGAGTTCAGATCTGCTTTGTCATCCATCAGGGCTTCCACATCTGGACATCCATGGCCTGAAACGCATGGTTTCTCCACTTCCAATGACAGCTATATCTTCCAGGCTTTCTTCCCCCATTCAAGAAATATTGCTTTCATCCCATAGGGCTTCCACATGAAAAATTTACAAGAGCAAAATGTAAGAGGTTTTGTTTTGGGCTGAACAAAAACAGATGGATCCTTTTACAGCTCCAGTTTCAGTCATATTAGACTTTTTGGTTTCCCTTTTCAAGGATGATGTTAGCTACTCTACTGTCAAAGTTCAGCTAGCTGCTATTTCAGACTTTCACTTTGGTTTTGAATCTTTATCTCTTGCTTATTCAAAACTGTGTAAAGCCATTCTCAGGGGCACTTTTATGCTCCAGCCACCAGTCAAATATCCTACTTCCCCATGGGATCTTATCTGTGATTCTGCAAGCTTTAGTCCATCCCCCTTTCAAACCTTCAGCCACTGTGGATTTAAAATTTCTTTCCTGCAAGACTGTTTCTAGTAGCCATTACTTTGGCCAAGACATCATCTGAGCTCCAAGCCCTTTCTGCTAAATTTCCATATTTGATTGTCCATAAAAACAAAGTAACCCTGAGTACTAATCCTTCCTTTTTACCCAAGGTGGCTAAAGAGAGTAACATTAATCAGTCAATCAGTCTCCCAGTCTTTTTTCCTGAATATCAAACAAGGGAGAGTACACTTTACATCTACTTGATGTTCATAGACAGCTTTGTTTTTATGTCAATGGAAGTTGATCAGCTGTTTGTTTCCTTTTCAAATGCTAAGAAAGGTAGAGCATTTACCAAAGTTACATTGGCAAAATAGTTGAAACACTGTATTACATTTATTTATTCTTTTAAGGATATTACTTTATCCGGTCTGGTAAGGGCTCATCCTATAAGGTCCATGGCCATGTCTCAGGCTTTGTGCTGCTGCTACTTGGTCGAACCCCCATGCTTTCATTATGCATTACAAATTGGACAGCATTTCCAGGAGTAGAAGTGCCTTTGGCTCTGCTATACTTTGGAATATCCTTCCTTGATGGCCACCCTGGATTATAATAGCTGGGGACTCTGTCCCATAGATTAATGTAATGAAATGGACAATATCAGATAAAGAAGTTATGTTCTTATCATAACATTCCATCTGTGTTGTTCATCTTCATTCCATTAAACTCCCCCCCCTTCCCCCTATCCAATTCTTCAAAAAGCCTATTAGAAATTACAAGGAATCTTTATTACTTTGGTTGAGCCCCTGGTTTTCCCTACTTGTGTGATCTATACACATTTAGTATGCATGTTTTTTGTAGTAGAGTTAATGCTTGATAGCATTACGTTCTTGTTGGCAAACTTGATCTGAGGTACTGTGGGGGAGTGGGTAGGGAGGAGAAGCTCAAGTCAGGAATCTTGAGCTAGAAAAAGGCAGACAGTTGGTTCCGAGCTTTGGAACCGTATTCCTGCAGATTAGTGGAATGAAGATGGACAACACAGATGAAACATTATAGTCAGAGCATAACTTCTTTTTAAGCACAAACCTGCTAAGAGGAAGCATGAGTTATCCCAATATGCGAGGTCCATGAATACATTCCACTTTTGCATAAAAAGCTGGACGTAATATTTTTTATGCAAAGCAGACCTTCCATTTAGGAGATGCTTCACAGCTCTTAATGCTGTTGTTACAGCAAATTACATTTATTGGGGGAGTAAAATATAATACATGCTCTCATCTGTCAAGAGTGGCTTAACTAAAGGAATCTCATATAGATGCCCATGTCTTATTAAAGAAAATGTGTATTTTAAAAGAACAGCACAGTTAAGGCACATTTTGTAGTAGTCAAAACACTGAACACAGATCTGATACTACAGAATATTAACAATAATTTAATAAGAGAACAGCAGCTCTTCCTCTTACTTTACACGCTTCCATTACCCATATCTTATGAAGTACTGATAGGGGCTACTCCTTCACATTCCCATCCTTTGAAGAAAGAAAAATGAAGTTGAAAGGCCAGGATAAAGACAAACAAGATAGGAGAGAAAAGGAAAGGAGCTAGTTTCATCAAAATCATCAAAGAAGAGGTCTCTGGAATCAACAACCTAGGTTAGTCCTGACCCTAAAGTGTCCAGAAGATCAGATATGAGTGCCCCTCAAGCCTGATCTCCATCTCTTTGAACCATCTACTTGCTGGGACCAGTGAATTTCAGACTCCAATCTCCCATTCATCAAGGGAGAAGATATTTTTGACCATCATCAGTAACATCATCCACTCAATTGTCAGGAAGTCTTACAGAACTTGACACTGACAGGATGATGAGGAAATTTCTGAGAATGCAGATGCAGCTTGGGGTTATACTGGCACCATACCCTGGGAAGATGCCAAGTGTTGGCCATCTCATCCCACATACAAGAATCCACACCAACCCAACCTTTGGGTTCAGTTGTACTGGAACCAAATGGAACTATGGTATTTTTGTCAGCACCGGAGCTTCTTGCATGTTTGAAACCAACTATATCCCAATCTCTCTCAACTCTGATATCATCACATCAAGATGAGGCTTGGATCTGAAGCTATGGAGCTGAGCTCCAAGGGGGTGAGTTGATGCACAGATTCTCTGAGCTGCCTTTCCCCTTGGGACTTTGGCTCCAGATAACTTGGATCAGAGATCTGCTTCAGGACCAGGGCTTGTTAGCACCAAAATTTCACTGTCTTCTTCAGAGAAGAAGGAATCATTGGTGCCAATAGCAGCTTTGGCCTTTGTAGCTTCAATCATTTTGGTTCCACTCAAACCCTATCTGCATTCTGCTTCTCCACCTCTTCATCTGGTCATACAAAGTCAGCACCAACGGTTTCTAAGGAAGTCTGATTCTTCAGCTCCTCATCTAATTCTGATCCTTCCACTGCACCCCTTAATGTGTCCCCAGAAAAAGGATGTATGAGCGGAAGCACCTAGACTCATCACCAGAGTATTTCATGGAAGATACTGACTTAAAAAAATGGAGAAGGTTCCCCTTAATCCCTCTCTGATGATGTCTAATTCAGTGATATTCTAGACTTAATGAAACAGAGAAGGTTGGATGTCCCAAGACCATTCTCTGGATTAGTCAGTATTCTTGGAGGCCTTTGGTTCCAGAGCAACATCATCATGGGCGGTACCCCCATCGACTACTTATCAGTCTAATGGCTCAATGAGCATTGAAAAACCCTGATGTAGTGGAGCCCATACCAAAGAAAGATGACCATATATTATCTGAGTCAGCAGACAGGAAGCACTGGAGTCACAGTCCACCTGTGGATGTTATGGTGGTGGCAGCAGCCACAAAGAAAGAGTTATTTGAAGAAAGCTCATCTGTTCATCCCCCTAACAGAGAATCTAAGGCAATGAACATATTTGGAAACTCAGCCTATGCATCAGTGACTTTCCCCTGTAGATAAATGAACCATCTAGCCCATTTAACAAAGTTCCTGACAGAGATTTGACAAAAGAGATCACCAAGTCCCTCTTAGGGGTATTGCCTGTGGATCTTCAGAAATCAGTGAAGTCCCAGCTTTCTACCCTACAATCCTCCTCCTATGTGGCCATGCATCTGCTCTTTAATGCAGCTGACAGTATGGCTAGAGCAGCAGGCACCTTCATTACCATGTGTCGCCATGCCTGGTTACCATGTTTGCCATGCCTGAATGTGGCTTGGTGACTGCAGAAGGCTTTAAATTATCCTTTGTTGATTCCCATTATGATGGTTCCACCTTGATTGGAATGAAAGTCAAAGATACACTCACCAGGAGTCAGCAAGATGGTAAGACTCTCTCTACAGTGGGAGTATGCTTCTCTACCTTGCAAAGAACTTTCTCTAGGAACCAGAGACCAGGGAAGTAGATGTTCCACAAATCAGAAAGTTATTTCCATGACTTCCAAGGTGATAGATGACTCTGTGGCAGAAGAAGAGACAATTTTAACAGAAGATACTTAGAGGCACCGGCAGACTGCACAATCAAGGTTTCTGTGGGTCATTCTCTGATAAAACCTTTCAGCACTCCTGAGCGGTTGCCTGACTGCAGCACTCTGGAAGCAGTGGGGGGGGATCTCACTTTGCACCCTCAAGCCTGGTACACAATAACAACCAATTCATAGGTGCTAAGAATAATATCCAAAGGCTATTCAATTCCATTTTCCTTCCCACCAAAGGTAAAGAAGAAAGTCCCTGATGTTCCACCCAGTCAGTAGCATTTAGCAGCCACAGAAATCTCAAAGCTGCTAGATAAAAAAATAATCCAACCTGCTACCCATGATCAGTTAGTGTCTGGAGTCTATTCCAGGTTTTTTTAGTACCATAGAAATCCAAGGACCAAGGACCCATTTTGGATCTAAACCAGTTTATAAGGCAGACAAAATTCCAGATCACAGTTCAGCCCATATTAACTCTTTTGAGGAAAGACAATTGGATGTGCTATATAGATCTGCAGGACGCTTACTATTACATCAAAATTGTGAAGTACTCAAGGAGATTATTCCACTTCTGGCTGGGAACCAGTCACTTTCAATTCAAATCACTGCCATTCTGACTCACCACACCCCTCAGAATGTTCACCAAGATCATGGCAATAGTAGTAGCTACACACCTGCGCATACGGGGATCCAAGTCTTCCCTTCTTTTGATGACTGGCTCTTCATTGCCTTCACCAAGTATCTCCTCATCATGTTCATGGATCACATACTCCAGCTGCTACTGAAACTAGGAATTTCCATAAATCTACCAAAATATCAACTGACCCCAACTCAGAGTTTATAATTCATAGGATGGCCCAGTCACTTTGGATAATAAGATCTTCAAGTCCTGCACCACCCGAGACAACAGTGAGGCTAATTCTTTGTCTCTTGGATTTCATGGCATCTACAAATCTAATGATTCCATTAGCCAGATATTTCATGAGAGGGCTGCAATGGATCATAGCAGTTCAATGGTCTCAATCCACACACCCTCTTCATTCAAAAATTTGGATTACACCTGTGATGGTCCCTACTCCAGGCCAGTAATCAAGGATCCTCAATTCTCACCACTGACACCAGTGAGGGATGGCCACTAGGAATAAAAACAGATACACATAGTATTTTCAGATGCAGATCTCTGCACCATGCACAATTTCCCTTAAGAGCACACAGGGAGTACATTCCAGATGTGGGGCTGGACTCTCTCTCTCTCTCCAGGCCCCAAACAAGACTCAACACTGACCACTTTGGAGCTCTTTGTCCTTGTTCCATGTAGCTGTCACACCCACTTGGATATTTGATATTCACTTACACACACACACACACACACACACACACACACACACACACACACACACACACACACAAATCTGGGAAAGGCTAGCACAGATTTTTCAGCTGTGGTCCCTCTGCTCAGACTATAAGGTAATTACACTGCCACCAGTCAGCTACTTTAAGGCTCTTACAAGGGTATCTAATTATACTGAGTAAAATTAATGCTAATACAAATGGTAGAGTTTGACCAGTGCAGCAAGGCTTTCAGGAGAGGCCACAGTGTCACTAAAATAAGCATAAGTACTCTTAAGATGCTAAAAGTAATGTCTAAAAGACCAGCCACAATGAAAGGTATACAAATATTTAATAATAAATAATAAAATAGAAAACATGAGAATACTGAATATCTAGTTACAATAAACACCAGAGTTTCAGTCACAGAAGATGTAAAAAATAATACAGTTGGATAGATTCACACAGATGCAGGAAAAACAATATTTAACTAATCTCACTGTATTTTCCTGACTTACTACTTTTCCCTAGTTAAGTTACTTACTGCAGCAAGGCAAGATGATGAGTGTTGAGTTGTTTACTACAGCAAGGCAAGATGAGGTGTGTGGATGTGTGAGATATCTGTAAGAGACCTTTCCTGTCAGGTTCCAGAAGACAAAGTGCTGCTGTGACAGTTCCATAATACCTCTCCCTAATATCTAAAGAATCATTTCACTGCTGGTTATAGAATGACATCACATCTAGTCACCGGACTCTGGTACAATGCACACCCAGAGCTTTGCTAAGATCTATTGCAGCATCTGAAATATATAAAACAATATCAAAAACTTCCACCCTTCCAGGGTAGCAGTTAGTTCACCCCAAGGACAATACAGTAAGCTTCATAGTCCTGGTTTTCCCGGACATTTTTGTTTCTGGCTACATTCAGACCTGTAAGATAAAATCTTTATAACCTAAACCAACCCATTTAATTTTCAAGCTATTTACAAAATTAGCTGGTCTGAGATTAACCTCTTCCCTTCAAGAATTCTCTGTTAAAACATATACATCTAATCAGTTATAATAATACTGTCTGACATATATGTACATCTCTTTCCTGTCCAGCAGGACCCACTGTTAATGCATATTTAACACAAGCATCTATACAAATCAGTGGGATAGTCAAATGACAAGTGGGAACCATAAAAGAACAGAACTAATAACCAAAAACTGTTTCCAGGTGAAATGAACTGCTCAGGAGCCATAAAACAAGGGTTAAACATTTATTTAAGCTTTAAGTGAATTCAGATCAGATCAGCTTTTCATCAGTAAGACTTCTTCAGAATATAATAGACCCACTGAATCAATATATATATTTACTTGGTATATCAATTAGTCTTTATTACAGTTTTTCATATACATACAGTTTTTTTATATTTTATTCAGTCTTTTTTATGTCAGAGAAAAATATTTTAATGATGTTTTTTAAACTTCAGTTCAGGTGTTTTCATTTTGTCACAATTCACCTTGATTAAGACTATCAGATGATTAGTGTACACACCCACACACATATGTATGTGTGTGTGTGTGCGTGTGTGTGTGTGTGTGTGTGTGTGTGTGTGTGTGTGTGTGTGTGTGTGTGTGTGTATGTAGATATATATATATATATATATATATATATATATAGATTCAGTGGGTCTTTCATTCATAGGTGTGACCCTGTGAACAACTATGAACAATAGACCCACTGAATCAATATATATATATATATATATATATATATATATATATATATATACATACAATACATATATGTGTGTGGGTGTGTGCACTAATCATCTGATAGTCTTAATCAAGGTTAATTGTGACAAAATGAAAACACCTCAACTGAAGTTTAAAAAACACCATTAAAACATTTTTCTCTGACATAAAAAAGACTGAATAAAATATAAAAAACTGTATGCATATGAAAAACTGTAATAAAGACTAAATAATATAGCCAGTAAAACCTTATAAAACCATAGTATAAAACGCTATATAAAATGTATAAAACTTATTTAGGTTCTGAGTAATATATATTTACATATGTATATTAATGTCCAACAAAAGTGGAACTTCCAGCATAAACAATAATACATTTTTGAGTGTTTAGGCTGACTAATATTTCTCTGCCCTAAATTTTAATAATAGCACCAGGATCAGGCAGTCATTAATTTCAGGGAAATGGGATGTATCTAGTATAATTTGCCAACTCAGCTCTTTTAATTCCAACTTGCCTTTCCACCGGCCCCCTCTAGGATCGACAGGAACATTTTGCAATATAGTAAAAAATTGCTTAAAGCCAGTACAACAAGCAGAATATATATACAAAGCATTGTTTGGATTTTTATTAGATATATCATATTGGTGTTCATATGTCCTTCTCATTAGCTGCTTTTCTGTTTTCCCTACATAAAATGCAGGGCAGAACATACACACAGCCAAATACAATACCCCTTAGATAAACTATTCCGGTCCTGTGAGTGGATGATAGACCTTGCTGCATTTTGCAGCTGCAATACTGGATGGGCCAATCTATATTTACAGTGACTACACACTCCACATTTTTGGGTATTTTCCAATTTTTATTTATGATGTCCCTAAAGCTATTGGAACCAACATCGTATTCAAGTACCATAGCTCTAAGGAAGTCTCCAGACTTTACTACTTCCTCATATTCTAACTGTGGACAAGCATCTACTCTTTCTTCCCCAGTTTGAATCAAAATAGCTGCCTTATTTAAGTCTGTTCCTAAGAGGGGTAGGGTAGATATTTCTTCCCTCTATTTTGAGCAACCTCTGTGCTAATGATTCTCACAAAAAGCTCAGGGTATCCCTTCTCAAGTAACATACCTTCCAATTTTCTTTTTCCAGTTTCAAAAGTTGTATTATCAGACACCAGCCTCACCAATCTAATAAACTGTCCCTTAACAAGACTGTTTTTTTCTGGGACAAAGGATGCAAACTACTAAAATGTAAATAAATGTTGCAGAAGGTGGGTTTTCAGTAAATAGTAGAGAAACACCCATTTTCTTTCTTATCTAAGGTGATGTCCTAAGTAATTGATGCTTTTTTTTGTCCATTTGGTAAGTGAATTTCAAGAAAGTGGTAGTATTATTCAAATACTGTATGAGCCCAGGAATTACCTCTATGTCCACCACCCAAAGGACAAATATATGAGATATAATGTAAACTTCTATTCAAAAGGGGAGCCAAAATGATGATAAATAGAGCCACCTACATGAAGATGGATGATATATCAAATCTGCTAGCTGAAAAATTCTGCTACTGTTTAAACCCTCTCTCTCCCCCAGCCATCCCCCAGAAAATGCCATCAATCAAAACCCCTCCAACCATTATTAGGCAGGTCCTAAATGAGATGTCTAAGGCCAAAAGCACTGCATCAGTAGGCTCCCAGAAATATCTCAGGATGTCTCCTAAATAGTCCAGAATATGACCATTCAGAACCACTGACATCATTGTTTAAGCATAGCCTCCAGACAGGCTTTGTGCCATGTGACTGGAGAACTGCAATGATCATCCCTGTGCACAAGGGTGAGCCATCAATGGACCCCAGGAATATACACCCATAAGTCTGACTAATTTCATTTGCAAAACCATGGAAAGCATTATCATGGAAATGATTAATAACGGTATATAAAACCTTCAAACACTGGATCCAACCCAGTTTGCTATGTCAAGGGCAGATTATGCCAAATCAGCGTGGTGGACCTCTTTGAGAAGGTCACCAAGGCAATGGCTGAGAGCAAAATGGTAAATTTTGTTTACCTGGACACGGGTAAGAGATTTAATACAATACCCCATTTGGGCATTGTAATCATACTCATGGATATAAGCATAAACTCCTATCCTATGCACTGGATAGCAAGCTGGCTGTAAGATAGGACCCAGGAAATTAGGATAAGGGAGACCACCTCTGTAAAGAAGTTGATTACTAGCAGAGTCCCTCATGGCTCTGTGCTGGGTCCGCACCTTTTTGGCATCTACTTTTTGGACGTTAAAGCCAATGTCAAGGGCCTTTGACTGACCAAGTTTGCAGATGATTGAAAACTAGGAACAGTTATAGAATACCCCCAAGACACTAATACCCTACAGGAAGGACTAGCACAGACAGATTAGTGGTAACAAAACCATGGCTTAAAACTCTATGCCAAGAAATGTATAATAGCATAATTTGGGAAGTCAGACACTCTAGGAAGTTATCTCATTGATAACACACCCCTAAAAGTAGAACCACTAGTCACGGATTTGGATTTATATGTAGATAGTAACCTGGCTTTCAACCAACATATGTCTGAGGAAGTAATCAAATAATATATGATGTTAAGTTGTCAATCTCGCCTTCATTCTTGCTGGATGGGTTCGGAGCCGATCCTCGGCTCCGACTCGGCACTTGCTTTAGCTCGAGAACTCCTTTTACCAGCTCGAGGCAACCCTATATCCCATGATGCAAGGCGGAACTACCCCAGATCTCGTTTGCCGCTTAGCGAAAGAGGTCTCCTTTGCCAGCTGAGGTAAGTTTTTCTTTGTGAAATAAGAAAAAAGAGTAGTTAGGGGTTTATTTTTCCCTTTTGGTGTCAGTTTAGTCTGTAGTTAGTTACAGCCCACCCTATTCCCTTGTTTTTAAACTTTTTATAATCTTTAGTTTAAAGTTTCTTAGTCAGGCCTAGTTTCCCATTGGTTATTCCCTTCCTGTGTGTTTGTGTAAGGGATTAATTTGTGTGTTTGTTGGGATTGTTTGTGTTTCCATCCTCCTAGGATGTCAAAGGAAGGCAAGGTCTCAGGCTTTAAGAAGTGTGACCAGTGCTGTCAGAAAATGTCTCTGACAGAAGGTCACACTTCTTGTGTTTATTGCCTGGGGCCTTTGCACCTGCAGGACTCCTGTGCTTTATGTCATGCTTTTAGCCAGAGAGTCCTGCAGGAAAGGAGGAATAAACTCATCCTCCGAGGCTTACTTAAGCCAGAAGGTTCTCCTCCTAAATTAGGGTCAGGAAAACCTCCTAAACCACCGAAGGCTCAGGCTACAGTGTCCAAGCCTCCTCCGGTGGCTCCGGCTCCGTCGGGCCGACATCGCCCGGCTGGAGCCGACACATGTTCGTTCCAAGTAGAGGGTTGGGCGCGGCCGGCTCCGATACCGTGACTAGTGTGGCCTTGTCGGCTCGGCTGGAGCCGACACTTTATCCAGTATCGGGCGAGATATCCTCGGCTCCATCTGGGGTTCAAGGGACTTCAGCTCCGATGGCTTCAACCCGTAAGAGATCCCGGTCCCCTTCTATACTGAGTATCCACTCGGCTCCGGGGTCTCCTCTTTTGTCGGAGCGGAGCCATCGGAGCCGATCTTCGAGATCTTCCAGGCTGTCTGACCACGATTTAGAGAGGGTGGTAAGCAGGCTGTTGAAGTTTCAGGCACTGGCCCAAATGCTCCATAGCCCGTCTCAACAGACTTAGGCTATAGCCCCAATCCTTGAACTTCCTCCTCCGACTCCACACCGCAGTTCGGAGCTGGAGCTTCTCGGGACAGCGACTGTTTCGATGCCGGAGCCGATACATCCTTCGGCTCCGTCGTCCTCGGCTCCGATCTCCTCCTTGAGACCTTCCTTGGAGGGATCCGGTCGTCGGGTTTCCACTGTCGGCTCCGAGGGGCTAGTGGCATCGGACCCTTGTCCGACCCGCTCTCCCTCTCGGGGCTTCGCTTTGGTAAGCTCGGCGCCGACATCGACCTTGGAGCCTTCTCTCTCTTTGGAGCCGGCCATTCCTGTTTCTTGGGCGGTGTGTTCCGGCCTCCCGGGGAGAGGAGCCTTTGAGGTGATGAGGAGTGTCCTGGCCTCTGAGCCTGGTCAGCGGTCCATCCCTCTAGCTCCTCCCTCTTCAGTGCCTGCAGATGCCTCTTGCCATCCTCTTGCTCACAGGCCCAGGGATCCATCGCCCCAGGTTTCCCCACTGGGAATTTCCTCCTCTTCCGAGGTTTCTCCTGATCCTGCAGGGGAACCCCCTCGGAAGAGGATGAGTGTAAGAGGAAACACACAGACTCCCCTGAGTCTACTACATCTGATACCGACTTAGATGAGTCGGAGGGTTCCCACGGTCCCCCTCTGAGGATGTCTCTTTTTCAGACATCCTTGAGCTCCTCAAACAGAGGGAATTGGCCCTCCATTGACCCCTCCGAGGATGAGTCGGTATACCTGGAGCCTTTTGGATCCCGACCCTCCACCTCCTGGGTGTCTCCGCCTTTCGACCCACTGATGCAGGTAGTGGCTCGGAAGCGTGGCTCCAGATTCTGTGGAACCTGTCCCCAGGAGACCATCCAAATTCATCACGGCCCCGGACAAACAGTTCCTTTCCAAGGGTGTCTCTGTGGATGCTATGGTGGTGGCGGCAGCCACTAAGAAGGAACTGGCGGATCCTTCAGTACCTGTCCATCCTCCTAACAAGAATTCTAGGACCATGGACAGGTATGGAAAGCGGATGTTTTCTTCAGCGACCTTTGCTATGCGTTAAGCTGAATTATCTTTGTCACTTCACCAGGCTTCAACGAGATGTTCTCAAGGAACTGGGTGAAGTAGTCCAGGATCCTTCTGCTGCTGGGGCTCAGGAAAAGATTGCCTCACAGCTTGCAATCCTGAATTCTATATCTAACTCCTCCATGCGGCTCATATCCTATGTGGCCGATGGAGCGAGCAGGGCCGCAGGCACAGGAGTTGCTCTTAGACGCCAAGCCTGGATGCGGCTTTGTAATTTTGCGGACCCCTTTAAGGCGTCCTTCACTAATACCCCCTTTGATGGTTCGGCTTTGTTCGGACCTCAGGTGAAGGATACCTTGACCAGGTGTGAGCAGGACGGTAAAACTCTTTCTGCCGTTGGAGTCCAGTTTTCCACTCCTTCTAGACCATACCCCAAGGGTCAGAATGGGGGGAAGATGTGGTTCCGTAAAGCCCAAGGAGCTACACCAGACACACGTGGTCAGTTTACCCCCAGAGGCAGAGTGGGTAACAATAATAGACGCCACCCTAGAGGCAGGGGGGGTCCTCAGAACCAGGGCAACAGGGAGTCTCTTCCTGAGAAGCCCTTTCAGCATCCTTGAGGTGTTGCCCGACTGTCCACCCTTGGAGGCAGTCGGGGGAAGGATTTCGCTGTACCCAGTAGCCTGGCAATCCCTATCTCAAGAGATGTGGGTACAGTCGATTATATCCGAGGGTTACAAAATCCCCTTCAAAAGGTTTCCCGTACCTCTACAATCCCTTCCAGACATCTCACCCGGTCAAAGGGATTTGGCAGAACAGGAGGTTTCAAAGCTCCTAGAAAAAAGAGCCGTCAGACTGTGCCAGCAGACCAGGTAGGATCCGGCATCTACTCCAGATTCTTTTGGTCTCCAAAGGGCGGGAGATTGGAGACCAATATTAGACCTGAGCAATCTGAACAGATTTGTCAAGAAGGCAAGATCCCGGATGGTCACGCCTCAGTGCATTCTACCCTTTCTCGCCAAGGACAACTGGATGTGCTCTATAGACCTTCAGGATGCGTACTATCATATAAAGATTCACAGATGCTCCAGAAGGTTTCTCCGCTTTCGGCTAGGGACCAGTCATTACCAATTCAGAGCCCTGCCCTTTGGCCTCACTTCAGCCCCCAGAGTGTTTACCAAATGCATGGCAGTGGTCACAGCTCATCTGAGACGTCGAGGATTCCAGGTGTTTCCCTATTTGGACGACTGGCTCCTCTCCGCCACCACCAAGTGTCAGCTTCTTCAGTCCAGAGACTACACTCTACAGCTTTGCAGGAGTATGGGAATTTCAGTAAACTTCGAAAAATCTTCTCTGCTGCCTTGCCAATCTATCACCTTTATAGGCAGAATTAAACACCGTCAAAATGTTAGCCAGACTAACAGATCAAAGAATTCTGGACATCCAAAAATTTGTTCAGCTTCTTTTGCAAAGCAACAAGATCAAAGCCAGATTTATACTGAAGGTTCTAGGTCTTATGGCTGCGGCCATTGTTCTTCTACCACTGGCTCGCTTCCACATCGTCTTCTGCAGTGGATGCTATTCACGCAGTGGTCGTACCACAGTCTCCCGATGAGGCACGAAATCTTGGTAACACAGTCGTGCGAGCTCATCTGAACTGGTGGATATCTTCCCTCTTCTTCATCAGGGCCGACCCTTTATTCCCCCTCCTCCAGTTGCCACAGTCACTACGGATGCCTCTCTGATTGGGTGGGGGGGGGCATTATCAGGGCAGGATGGTCCACGGGACGTGGCAACCCATAGAATACCATCTGCACATAAATGTCCTGGAGATGAGAGCAGTGCTTTTAACGTTGCAAGCCCTCAGCGACTTTCTTCCCACGGGGACTATTGCAGTACAGACGGACAACATGTCCGTAGTCTGGTACATCAACAAGCAGGGTGGGACCAGGTCCTATCCGTTATGTCGAGAAGCTCTCAGACTTTGGCAGTGGGCGATCTCTTCTCAGCGGTTTCTGATAGCAACGCACATCCCCAGCAGGTCCAACCTATTAGCGGACAGGCTGAGCAGATCCATTCTGATGCCTCACGAGTGGTCTCTCAATCAATCTGTAGTGGATCAGATTTTTCTGAAGTGGGGCACTCCTTGTTGCGATCTTTTTGCTACTCCTCAAAACAACAAGTGCCCGATTTCTTCACTCTCTTTCCCCTTCCAGGCCAACCTCTGAGAGACTCTCTAACCCAGGATTGGCCCGGGGACTTCTGCAGCTTTTCCTCCTTTTCCCTTGATTCCACAAGTCATTCAGAAAGCCACTGTTTTGAGAGCCAAGTTGATCCTCATTGCCCCATATTGGCCTCGACAAATTTGGTTTCCGTCCTGCATCGTCACCTTCTGGTGCAGCCCTGGCATCTGGACCCAGTTCGGATCTCTTGATCCATCAATCGGGTCAGCAGCACCGGGCCATTCATTCTCTCAACCTCACTGCTTGGTTGCTCCACTTCCTACCCTAGCCAGGCTACCGATGATTTGGACTCAGTCAGAGACATTTTAGTCTCTTCCTTGAAGTCGTCCACTAGGACTGTTTATGCTAGCAAGTGGCGGCGTTTTTCTATTTGGGCTAATTCCAGAAATATTGACCCCTTTACTGCGCCTGTACATTCGGTTTTAGATTTCCTGGCGGAGGTTTTCATTCAGGATCCTCGTCATCTACAGTCAAAGTACAACTGGCTGCTATTTCTAAGTATCATGTTGGCCTGCATGACAATAACATTATGTCTCATAGGTTATGCAAGGCCTTTCTAAGAGGAGTTTTCCTCCTAAAACCACCTATAAAGCATCCTCCTCCGCAATGGGATCTAAACTTAATGTTGGCATCCTTGATACTTCCTCCTTCGAACCGTCTGCTTCATGTTCTTTGAAGTTATTGACCTGGAAAACTATATTTTTACTGGCTGTCACTTCTGCAAGAAGGGTTTCGAAATTCAAGCTCTCTGCATTCGTTCCCCTTATTTGGTATTTCATAAGGACAGGGTATCATTAAGAACTAACCCTTCCTTTCTCCCCAAAGTCGTATCTCAAACCAACATTAACCAATCTATAGACCTACCAGTGCTTTTCCCAAACTATTCCGACAGAGCTGAACAGAAACTGCATTTTTTGGATGTCCATCGTCAGCTCAGGTACTATTTGCATAGAACTAAATAATTCAGAAAATCGGACCAATTATTTGTCTCCTATGCAGAAAACAGAATAGGTCTTCCAGTATCTAAAGTGACCTTATCCAGATGGTTGACTTCCACTATTTCCTATGTGTACTCTCTCAGGGGCAAACAGCTATCTTCTAAGCCTAAAGCACACTCTGCCAGGAGTCTATCCACTTCTGCAGCTTTTCAGGATAGACTACCCATTGATACCATTTGTGCAGCAGCTACTTGGGCTACGCCCCATACCTTTGTCTCTCATTACAAGTTGGACTTGACCTCCAGAGATAGGGCCAGTTTTGGTTCCACAGTTCTCAAGAGTCTGTTCCATTGAGCCACCCGGGATACAGGTGCTAGGACGGCGGTCCCATCCAGCAAGAATGAAGGCGAGATTGACAACTTAACATTTAGAAGTTATGTACCTACCATAACGTTCCATGTTAGTTGTCTTCTCTGCTTCTTCTTAAGTCCTCCCTCCTTCCCCCTGGCCTGGACAGATCTTGGAGAGTTCCTATTAGATTGTTTCCTCTGGTACGTTGTTAGGAGGATTTCTTTTAGGAACCATTGTTCCTAATTCTGTTAGGATAGTCTTTAGCAAGGTTAGTTAGCTGCCAAACGAGATCTGAGGTAGTTCCGCCTTGCATCATGGGATATAGGGTTGCCTTGAGCTGGTAAAAGGAGTTCTCGAGCTAAAGCAAGTGCCGAGTCGGAGCCGAGGATCGGCTCCGAACCCATCCAGCAAGAAAGAAGGTGAGAGAAGACAACTAACATGGAACGTTATGGTAGGTACATAACTTCTAATTTCTTAGCTTTAGCAAAAACATGGCA